>NC_084711.1:20214394-20511894 GCF_033807575.1 Cydia pomonella
TTATGTGTTTCGTATTTTATGGTGTTGATGAATTGCCTGTCGGGAACTTTACACCCTTTTAACACACATAAGATTGTATATGCAAAATGGCGGTTTCCTTGGATAATGATAGGCTTCTTTATAGTAGATAAGGACTGGGTAGCTAAAGTATGACATGTTGTAGACTTACAAAAGATTACTGTTTTAATAATAATCCAGAGTTTAGACAAAATCTACAGAAGAGACTCAACCGTACTTACCTTATCCGCATTGACCTTACTGTGATTCAAAGAGCACCGATTAAAAAAAAACTCTACATAAATTATTGTGTTCTCATTATGATTTACCTATGCACACAAGTGAAAAGTATAATATTATACAACTAAACTGCGCGTCGACACAGCGATCCTGACTGTCATATGTCCTCGTGTGCAACAGACCATTTAATGGACGTCATTAAAACTCAACCAATTTTAATTTTACTTCAAGCGGAAACCAAAGAAAGACATTTTATTAGTAAACTGAAAGAAATTTGAATAAGAAAAGCCTATTATTCTATATCGGAATTTTTAGATGATAAAACAGTGAAATAAAACTCATATGTGATACATACACACTAACACACACATAAAATGTACCTAACAATATTGGTGTTAGCTTTAGTTTTGATATTTAAGTTTAGCAAATAAGAATTGTTGCGATGCCCTTACAGGGTTCATGTTTGAAGCTCCTGTTGTAAACATTATCATCTGTATAACAACGTAAAAGCAATAAAAATACTTGTATACTTGACATACAAGTGCTATAGTCACGTATAAATATAATCTTCATCAAAAAACAACAATTACACACCTGTACTGGCAGTCAATGCATAACTTAACATGCACAAAAACTAGTAGGAAACATGTGACAAGTTTTAAACTGTCAAAAAGGTAAAACTTGCATTCTGGCGAGTGCCTTAACATAGCCTTAACGAAAAAACACTTGCTCCGCGCCTGCGCGGCACGTGGCGTAATGGCGTCCCACCTGCGCGAGACAATACCTAAAGACATGTTATGATCACGTCTACAAGACTACAGTCAGCATCAATAACGGATCAGACTAAGCGTCAAAAGTATCTATTTTCAAATAGCTTAACAAAAAGATGTAAGTTCCTATATAAATATGTTAGGTAAAATGTACCAATTCCATGGGCTATATATAAAACTATTGCGATTTATCTTTATTTGGAAAATAATTTTAGGATGGCTGATACTTTTGGAGCGTTATTTCATGTACTAACTATTGATGCTAACTGTACTTAAAGAGGGTAACATACGACCCGCATGATGGTAGGCAGTCACCGCAGCCTATGGACGCCTGAAACACCAGAGATATTACATGCGCGATATTACGTTTGTACAGGCTGATATGTAAAATTTTCCATTAGATGTCCTATCGAACTTTACGTCCTCTAATGTTGCTACCTCCATAAAGGCCAAATATTGACAAATCAGCTTGAAAGTAGCTTCGGTATATTTTATCTGTATCACACTACTTTTAACATTTTTTAAATAACCTGTTTTTCTTATTTTGCGAAAACTGTTGCAAATTCAGGACGATTTCAATACTTCTGTTCTGATCGGATTTTCTTTACTAAATATAAATTATCGTTTACGTTTAGTTTAGTCTGTTTTTTGTTTATTTATGTCAGAGGAAAGTTACATAAGTGCAATAAAGAGTATCTTAAAATATATCATATATATTTGATATATACAACAAACTATACCTCAAATAAATTATTTTTAACCATTTCTTAATATGTTCAGCTCACAGAATTTCTAGGTCGCCAGGTTAAAGCGGATATAAATAACCAATTTTAAGATGTAATCCAAAAAAGAAGTAAATGCTTCAGGCATGCGGAAGACTTGTCCGACGCAACTTGTTTTTATTTTGTGACATTTAGTTTATGAACCATTATGTATATATTACAGTCAGTATCAAAATTAGCGTATCAGACCATGCATATAAGTATCTACATTATCTGTACCGTAAAACCACCCAACTATAGTCCAAAGCTCCCAACTATGGTCCACAAATAAACTCAATTTTTCTCGTTCAGGTGTGTATTTTACTATATTTTTGTAGTTCTAAGGCAAAGTATATTTATAAATGGAAGGTAAAACTAGGAGTAAACCACAAGGAACATTGGTATAGATACTTAATTTCCTTTTGAACTTGTGGACCATAGTTGCAGTATTGGACTATAGTTGGGTGGTTTTACGGTAACCTGAATAAATAAATATATTATTATATATAGAACGAACGCAAACTGCCGAGATATATCACTAACTGGAAAAGTAAAGTTGTTTATTGTACTTACTGCCTTTCTTTTAGCAAAAAATGGCACTGTTTTGCATGAAAATGCTTGGTTTGTTGATGATAATACTAAAATCGCTATATGTATGCCTATAAGATTTGAGGAGTTCCCTGGATTCCTCATGGATCCCATCATCAGAACTGAGTTTTGATAAAAACGGGACCAACTAGGGACTATATACATTCAAACGAGAAATAAATTTCCAAATCGGTTCAGAAATGACGGAGTTTTGAGGTAACATACATACAAAATAAAAATACGGTCGGGTATAACCTCCTCCTTTTTTGAAGACGGTAAAAAGCCGTATGTAACATCGAAATCCGTATAGAGTAACGAGTACAACAATTGGTTTTAGGACGATAAGTATGTAACATTAACATCGAAATCCATATAGTGACGAGTACAACAATTGGTTTTAGGACGATAAGTATGTAACATTAACATCGAAATCCATATAGTGACGAGTACAACAATTGGTTTTAGGACGATAAGTATGTAACATTAACATCGAAATCCATATAGTGACGAGTACAACAATTGGTTTTAGGACGATAAGTATGTAACATTAACATCGAAACCCATATAGTGACGAGTACAACAATTGGTTTTAGGACGATAAGTATGTAACATTAACATCGAAATCCATAGAGTGACGAGTACAACAATTGGTTTTAGGACGATAAGTATGTATATAACATTAACATCGAAATCCATAGAGTGACAAGTACAACAATTGGTTTTAGGACGATAAAGCCACAAGGAAGTTAGGAGCAAATTAGTGATATGACATGGTTCTTGTCACTATTGTTGTAAACAGTCATTGGAGTCCAGTGTTCTGATAAGATTTTATATTCAGTATTCAGTAAAATTAGTTCTAATGATATAACGAAACGTAAATAACAATATTTAAAACCCCCCCACTATGAAAAGTCCCCTAGGTCTGTCCCTTGCGGAAGAGTGCGATGCCTATTTTTTGGCAAAATGCACATCAGTAAATTGTACGTAACGTGTATCTAACGGCCCAAATCCATACATACATACATACATACATACATATAATCACTCCTATTTCTCGAAGGGGTAGGCAGAGACCACGGATTTCCACTTGCTACGATCCTGACATACCTCTTTCGCTTCCTTCACTTTCATGACATTCCTCATACACGCTCGTCGGTTTAGGGTGCTCTTGACCTGGCCTTTCTTCAGGATTTCCCCGATTTGATCAGAGAACGTCCGCCGAGGTCTACCCCTCCCAGCTCCCTCTTCTACTTCTCCCTTATACACTCTCTTTGTTAACCTTCTTTCACTCATTCTTTCCACGTGTCCAAACCATCTCAACATACCTTTCTCAATTTTTGTCACTACATCTTCGTTCAGTCCACACTTTTCAAATCCAACTGTAAAAAAGATTAACAAGTTATCACGCTCATTGTTCAATATCGCTAAATTATACTTACTGAAGCTATCTCCATTCAAATCGCCAAAATTACGTGTCCAAGTATGGAACACCAATAAAATCATGTGAGCTGCTACTATCTTCCACTCAATTCCAAGGCCATCGCGACCTCTTTTAACACATATTAAATAACCGACAATGACTCAAGATCATGATAGCTCGCAAAAACACCGCCGTATCAGTTTACCCTTCTACATTCTTAAGATAAAAAAGACGTAAGTCACTTTGAAATGAAGTTGAACTTACGGCATTCTGGCTTAACTTGCCTACGGCACTTGTAAGGGACTGGCCGTCCTCTCTGACGGAAACTACCGACACTAAACTAAAAGACGTATCGTATACGAGTTTTATAGTCGCATACGGCTTTTTTGAAAAGTTAGTAGGATAGCGGAGGTCGTAATTAAATATGCTTTAATTTATCGGACCAATATGTCCGATGGATAATGAGGGGTACAATGAAAAGCTCAAGATGAGATGAGTTAAGTCATGTCAGCTCTTATTTGGCATGTGGAAGGTTCTTTAACAGAATTTGTAACTTGAAAAATGCTAAGGATTTTAGTTCCTTATAAGGAAATAGTCAAGCCTGTTGACTAGTCTCTACTTGTTTCTACTTGTTATAATTATACTAGGTATTTAAAAAGTTATATTACATCAAATAGCTTAACGGTTGTTAAATGATGCTCTTTATTCACAGCAAAAAGTACAACCGCGCCAAACGATTGTATTCGTCTCCTCTACGCGGTTAAAAGACGTAACGAAAACCCAAATTTATACGATGTTCTCAGTTACGGTTGCCAAAAAAATACGCATTATCTATGGTATATTAAAAGTACACAAGTCAAAAAAAAATTTGTGCATTTTTGGGACAAAATAGCAAAGTCAACGACCATCAATAAAAACGTTTAAATCGCAAATACGGCGTCAAATTCAAGATTCATACAACGGTCAACGTATTATGAACATAAAAACCTGTCGTCACCGTAAAAAATGACCCACTGATGCCGCGATTTAGGAATCTATCCATAACTGGCAAGACCGTTAGTCATTGTTAATGTTAACTCGTTGTTTTATTTGAAATGAGTATGTACTTAGTTCATAGATCTATCTCAGGCGGCTGGTAAATAAGTTCTATTTATGGTATAGGAGGCGTTTGAGTCGACGAATCGCCTGATGGTAAGCAATTATCAATGTTCCAGGTGCGCGGAAGGTGTCAAAATGATCGTACCGTTGAAAAAAATATCGTACGTCTATCAAAAAGACAGTACCCCAAAATATTCTTGCAAAATAAGCTTAAATTTCCAATACATAATCAAAGAAAACATAATTTTCGTCTAAATTGCGCAAAAATAAGTTTTATATTTGTGTATTTTTGTGACAGATCCAAATGGTTTACAGAAAATTTCGACAATTTTATCTTACACTTACACTATTTCTGAGGGAAAGTGTCATATTTTTAAATACTAGACTTTTGGGTGATCCAAGGCCTGAAATAACAGTACTTTTGTTTGTACCGGAGCCCAAATTATCGTACATGTTCGATAATTATCGTACGCCTGGCAACACTGGCAATTACCGTGGATGAACACCTTTAACACCAGAGGGGTGGCAATTAACTAGACTAGGGGTTAACTAGATGTATTATATAATTCTGAATCAAGTAAAGTGACATTAAATTCATAGTTAAACTCTTTTCTGTAATGTTCGTATATAAATTTATAATGTTCGTAATATTTAACTACGCGACTTGTTGTCATGTTAATGATTTGGTATTATTTAGTTTTGACATTGTAATGAAGGGTTTATTTTTTTTCTCTAGCTTTAAGTTTGCATGCCATATTTTTTGGCTAAACATGTGATACTAAATTAATTTACTTTTGACATCTGTATGCAATTACCATGTTTAAGCAAATAAATATTTCTATTTCTATTCTATAATTGCCGGACTTTAAATGAAAGTACGCTTTTTCGTGAAGGTTTGAAGGTCGTATCGGTCCGGAAATACACTTAACTCCCCTTTTAAAGTTTCCGCATAACTTTTCATTCAAATTGTCCCCTGTAACCATTACGTCACAGCCCTCTAAGTCTAGCCTCAGAACTCAGAACATGTCCCTTCTAAGGCCATGCAACGCTGAATTGGCCATTGAATGGGATTTACAACTGTCTTCCTGTACTATTGAACAGCCAACGCATATCCTTACACATTTGTACCTTATTCCATGGTAATAAGGCGAAAATTGTATACATATATATGACGTAGACCATACAAGTGCGTTTTATTGCAAGTCGTAAAAATTCTTAGCGCGCCCGTTACCAATAAATCCTGGGAAATGACATAAATGACAAAGGCGGGTATTCTGTGCTTGTGTCAGATGTGCTAAGCAGAAAGACGCATCTCCATATACAGTGTGTCCCTAGCCATTGGACAAAGCCGAAATGTACATATACATTAGGGTATTTAGTTTAGAACCAGTGTACAAAGTATCATAACAACCGGTGTAGCGCTTTCGAAGAAATTAACAAATTACCATTTTTTACTTTGGAGCAGCCTGTATGTGTTCGTAGCTGCTAAGGTAATATCCTAAAAGAATAGTATGGAACCTTCTTCGACCTTTTTGATAATCTTTTTTAATTGGGACACTAATAAGCTTCTGACTTGTGAAAAATGTCATCATTATCAAATATTTCGAACAAATTGTCAAAAACACTGCCAAAGATTAACACAGTGTGTTTCTTTTTGTTGTCGATTATTGCATATAACTTTTGTTCGAAAAATTTATTTTTTTATATTTTCTAATTTAAAAAATATTAACGTCAGAGCATTCCTGAGAAGTATACCACGTAGTATTTCAGGGTTTTTCCAATGGCTAAGGTCCTCCTGTATGTATATTGAAATATTTAGTTATGTTGTACGCATCTTTGAAAAGCTAGGCGCCTTTGACCAACTCTAAGGGGGCCCACTGGTTACTGATTTTTGTAGGAGGGGTGCTGACTTGCGGTGAGTATGGCCGTCAATTTACTGCAAAAATAGGCTACGTCAGCCACCTGACAGCTAACGATCGTCGCTCTTACTAGCCAGTGCAGAGTACAGATTAAGTTGCCGAGGTCGAAATTTGGCCAGGACGGGATGATGAAGATGATGATAATGGTCACCAATTACATAGATAGAGAAGAACTCAAATTATTGTTTTGTAATTATTTTTTGATTGGTGACAAAAAAATGATTTTTTCTGTAGTTATGATTTACGTTTTGGTATTTTTCTTTCTAGGATGGCGACTATGATATGCTCCCGTGGTTTAAAATTTGGAATTTTACCATTTTTCTTAGGTTCGCTGACAGAATAAGGTCGCGGCATTACTTCAGTACCTTAATGTAGCCTGAATTCGAACGATACCTTAATTCATCCTTAGTTAAACTATCTATGTAATTGGTGACCATTATATTTTTTTACTAGTCGTTTCTCCAAATTGCGATATAAAAATCTGAAGTTCTAATCGCATTAAATTCAAAGAAAACTACATGTATAGGAATGTTACATTAAATTATATCGATATGTTGCAATTCGAGTCACGTAGCCAGTGTCGCCACCTGTCTTGTTTTGTAACAGTTATGTTGTACTAAAAATAGAACGGGGTTTATGACACGATTGTATGTGCATGTACATGGCCAGTCGATACATACAACATATACATAGAAATTAATTATGATCAAAATATGATAACGTACATCTTTCATTCTTTAGTACAGGTATTAGATATAGATGTCAATTATAAAAAGCTGCAGAGATAACTGATCCCCATGCAAACAAATGTGTCGTTCAAAGGAAGGTACCTTAGGGCTCATTAACGGTGTGAGAACTTGTATGCGAGTTTCATTACATTGCGGTATTTGATCGGTCGGCTGAATTGGTTGTTAACTCAATACTCCGCAATGTACCTAAAATCGCTTACGATCGCGTGCCGTCTAAATCAGCCCTTTGGCGCTTATGTCGAGTAGCATCGTATTAGTATTGGAGCGTCGTTAATAACAGCGTAAGCGCCAACCGCCATAAGGGACCCGTGGATTGTCGCGAATTTCTATGCAGGGGGGTCAGTTAACTCTGCAGAGTTAACTGACCCCCCTGCATAGAAATTTGCTTACTGTACAGTCATCTAAGCTGTAGCTATTCGTACACCTTATTAAATTTTGCTTTGTGTGGTAGGGCACAGCACAGCGGATGTCATTCCAGATCTAGAGCAGAGCCCAACTGGGGAAGTACCTCCACCTTACAGAAAACCGAAGCCAAATAACACTGGACGCGACTCATGTGTGTTCCTGCCGGTGAGTAAGGTTGCCAGAGCTCATCGAGGGGGGGGGGGGGGAGGGGTTGTTAGCTCGGCAACGCGCGTGCAACTCCTCTGGGGCTACCATCAGGCGGACCGTACGCTTGTTTTTAAGTTGGAGAGTGGATTTTAAGTTGGAGATGGCTAGACATGATTTTAACACCAGAGGGGTTGCAAGTTGCCGGCCTTAACGCTTTTCTTGAAGGTTTGAAGGTCGTATCGGTCCGGAAATACATAATCTCACAGTATTATCATTGATGACAAGTAACAAGGTGGTACAGAAATCAAATTCCTTGACCGTACATATAGGTGCCCGTGAGCATTGCGAGAGATTTTAACGGTGCATTCCTGATGGCAACAGAAGCAAAAAATGTTATATGACTTTTTGTAAAATTCGACAAAAAAAATTTTTTTTGTTTTCCTTTTTTCCCTTTTTTTTTAACACTCCTGTACATAAAACGTAATTTTTATTGATAAACACATAACCTAAAATTAACAAAAAAGTTTTTTTTTTATTTGGGGGTTGCCTCTCGAATACATTTTTTTAATTTTTCGATGTCAATCAATAGGTAAGTCCAGACTAAACCTCAAAGTGGCAATATCGCAGTAAAAAATGTGTTTTGTACCGACTTATGGCGAAAGAATGATTTTGAAAAACATTTACTTATCTCTGAAACTAGGCCTAATCCAGAAAATTTTATATGACATTTTATTTTCTAACTATTACCAGGAATGCTTAGTTAAAATGTCTCGCAATGCTCACGGGCACCTTGTATGTGCATATTTATAGTATACGTATCCTTCCAGCCTTGCATTCATCGGTCATCGCCAAAAAGCCGAAACACGTTTCCGAGTTTTCAATGCGACCTCGTTTGTCAGCTTACCATCCACACCGGGAAGCTTATTTACCCCTTAATGATTAATTAATATTTATGATCGTTTTTGATGGTGGCCTGCGGCTGTTAATATTTTAATTAAACTGCAGCGTAATTATTTAACTATCAGACTTCGCCCGCTTTACATTTTGGAGCGATGCAGCAAATACTTCCGTGGTTTTTTTTTTTTTTTTTTAGTATATGGAAAACCAACAGCGCTATATATATCTAGAACTTCCAATAGAATTACAGAGCCAATTACAGGTTCTCACTTAGGTTCTTAGGTTTTTAGCATACAAATTACAAAATTCTTTATTTTTGTAAATTGCTCTAGGAATATAAGCTAAGAGATGCTGTCTCCCCGTAAGCAAAAATATAGCTTGTTTTTTTTAATTGCTAATATACAAAAAAAAACACAACTATTGAAAAACTTCGGCAAACAGCGAAACAGCAATTTATACGTTTACTGTCTAACCTAATTAAAATCCCCAAGCACTATGAAAACGGGTTGTGAAATGAAAACCTTGTGTGGATATTCCTTAGCAAGTGACCCATCCTAACTGTTCCTTAGGTATCTAATCAAACTCCACCTATTTTTAATTATAGTATTGGACCCGGGTACGTCCTTAAACTACGTCCAAAAGAGAGGTATGGGCATTGCGAATGTCATCTCGATTTGTGTGGTAGGGCACAGCCAGCGGATGTCATTCCAGATCTAGAGCAGAGCCCAACTGGGGAAGTACCTCCACCTTACAGAAAACCGCAGCCAAATAACACTAGACCCTACTCATAGTGTTGTGTTCCTGCCGGTGAGTAAGGTTGCCAGAGAGCTCAACGAGGGGGGGGGTTAGGGTCGGCAACGCGCATGTAACTCCTCTGGAGTTGCAGGCGTACATAGGCTACGGAGACTGCTTACCATCAGGCGGGCCGTATGCTTGTTTGCCACCGACGTAGTATAAAAAAAAAAGTTTTGCTTTAAGTACCCTTTTTAATTTGGTCATTTTATGTTATTTCTACTATCTTTCGATTCTAATATGAGAAAAATAGTGTCTAGAGATTTTTTTATTCCGTATGTTGATATGTTTATTTTCATTTCGTTTCGTTTTGTTCGCTATGAAGCTAAAAATGTGTCACGTTTCAATAGTCTGCCTCTTTCGCACTCACGAAATGTTCATATACCTACGTAATGTCTTCCCTTTTGCACATTTCAATTATCTTTAAGCGTAAGTGCCATTATAGATCTGTGTGTTATTCTCATTCGTATCTATAGCTCCTATGTCAAATGTCAATGTGTCATTCCCCGTGACAGGTCTCCAGGCGCTAAAATCTAACCAGACGGAAACAAACGAGTTTTACCGTAAGGCCAAGTTACAAACTAGATATCAACCTACCCTATTAACTTACTACCCTAACTAAACTGACTAAACCATTTAAAAACCAACCATTACGTTAACACTATTGAGTTGAAAATGCAACAATCATTGTAACAAACGACGCTGTACTGGATGGTGCAGGCGCGTTTCTATTAATAAATGCTCAAAACAGTTGTCGCAGAACCATCCCGTCGAACGTCGAAATGCCACGACCTGGCATTCCAGCTGCTGCGACCTATGCCTTGGATTATAACAGAACTGACGAACTATTCTATAGGAAAGCAAGGCGGACTTGCTTGTGTATACACACGCAAGCACATACAACACACAAGCAAGTCGAAGTATATTGAGATTCCAACATTTGAATTGAAACAAATGCACAGCAGCCAAACCCGAAAACGCTTTCTCATACATGCCTTGGATTATAACAGAACTGACGAACTATTCTATAGGAAAGCAAGGCGGACTTGCTTGTGTATACACACGCAAGCACATACAACACACAAGCAAGTCGAAGTATATTGAGATTCCACATTTGAATTGAAACAAATGCACAGCAGCCAAACCCGAAAACGCTTTCTCATACATGCCTTGGATTATAACAGAACTGACGAACTACTCTATAGGAAAGCAAGGCGGACTTGCTTGTGTATACACACGCAAGCACATACAACACACAAGCAAGTCGAAGTATATTGAGATTCCACATTTGAATTGAAACAAATGCACAGCAGCCAAACCCGAAAACGCTTTCTCATACATTTCGGTGAATCATATCATATGTCAATGTTTTCTATAGATCAGCAGATTTTTTACCCCGATTTAGGGGTTGGCCCTATAGTAGAAGCTGTTCATAACCTATAAATTCACCCCTCATGGTCACCAGACCAGCTATAACAAAATCAGCCTGTATAAACATCTTCGTCAGTTGTCGTTTGTTCAATGGAGGAAAAGGTAGATAACTTAAATAACTATTATTCTTTCAATCCGGCCAACTGATAAAGTTGCTTCTAAGTTCCAACACTATAGTTCAATAAAAATGGGTCTAAAAAGTTGCATAATACCCGGTACATGTCGGCCATCTTTGCGAGATCTAAAAACAAAGTGGCTCGATTAGAAATTATTTTGACAGCCGATTCGGCGTGGGCCCGACAATTAATCGGATTAATCGACTATCGGATCGTCCCAGTTCCGAGTCGAGCCATCGATACAGTTTACTAACATTTCGACATCGGCTGATAGCCATCGGCGGTTTTTCTGACATTTGGAACCGTTTTGTAAGGTACATTTGTGGGGCCGAAGGGCAAACTAAGAAACTCAATATTATCCAAATATAGGTTTAGAGGTAATGGACTTGACAGTTGGTTTTGACACAAATTGAAGATGATCGTCAACTATTTGTAATTTCCTCAAGAAAACTAATCAGTTAAGTCAAATAAGGAACGAAAATCGATTGCATGTCTCTAGTCCCGCCATACAGATCCCACAGATAAGCGAATGTTACCCATTCTTGCGGTTTAGCAATCCATCTAACTTTCACAAGCTCATATCATACATTACATCTAACTTGTAAAATCAGTCTTAGTAGTCTAAGATAGAGCTCAAATTGGAATCAAGGGGATGATTATCATATTAGTTGTTAAAACAATTCCTTACAATGTTCATGTAATTATCCCAGGCGCATATCTTGACGAAAGTTACCTTCAAAATTGAGCTTTTCGATGTTAAAATAAGGTTTAAATTGGAAGGGAAAGGACTAGTAACATACGAGTTGTGGTGGTATCTCTTGTGTAACGGTATGACGGCTGATTGCAAGTCAAGGTCCTTGATGACAATCTGATGGAAAACTAAAGGTTGAACCGACCGTGGGAATCCGTTCGGAAGTCAATCAAAATTTCGATATGTGTATATACTCTGGCACGGCCACTTTGTCAGTAGAAAATGCAGCAAATTTTAAAAATATAGAGTCAGTTGATCTCCCATAGATAATTTGAATATCGTGCCTTTTTTATTGAATAGTTGGGTTTATTTTAGTATAGTAGTGTTACTTAAAATATTTGTAATGTATAACTAGCCTTATGACTAGAGATGTGCCGACTAGTCGCCGACTAGTCGGGAAAGCCGACTATCCGGCCACATTTATAGTCGGCGACTAGTCGGCGACTAGTCGGCAAAATGAGCCGAATAGTCGGCTGCCTAGATCTTCCAAAAAAATAAGGAAATAAAATAAAAAAACCACCATACTCGAAGTGTTTGCCGATTTACCCAGTCCACCTCGCGAAATAAGTACTTGGCATTGATTACACTTCACTTTACTTGAATCATCTTCAACATCGTCAAAAAATGTCCACACGCGTGATTTTCTTTTAGTCATAATGTTTATAAAGATCACTACTTGTTTATTTAAACTTTTAAACAACAATTACGATTCGTTATGTATGTTTTTCTAATAATAACACACCGGAGCAACAAGTGAATCGGAAAGGTAAACAAAACTAGTCAAAACATGAAAACGCAACCACGTGCGGCAGCGAATCAGGCGACCCGAACGTTTCCGATTACGCCCGAACTTAGGCGAAGACCATAGTCGGCTACGCCGACTAGTCGGCCGACTAGTCGGCCACCTGACTGCCGACTAGTCGGCTAGTCGGCTAGTCGGCCAAAACCGTAGTCGGCACATCTCTACTTATGACCCTATTTTTGCATGTATAACCAGCCTTAAAATGTATAGTTTTTATTTCATTTCATGTATGTGGGTAGTTATGCACATTATAATTTTGACAGAGCTGAATATATTTTTGCCTCAGTCTCATGCTGACCGCTAACGTTGTAAAGGGTTCGAGACGACGGGATGTATTTTAAATTAATTATACGTGATATAATCCATCTACATAGATAGATAGATGACGGCTCCGGGCGTCCTGTAAACTCTTGGAGACGGCCCGTCCAGAGCGGTCGGGCTGAAGTGGAGCGTGGTCAGAAGGGTCACTGAATATAGGAAGACGTGGCCTCGCGCCCTCGCGCCTTGTGAAGGCCCTTTGCACCTGTGGGGTGCCTTAGGACAACAACAGCAACACCATGGTTTTATTCCATGAGTAACTATCGCGTTAACCGAAGACAATATTAAACAGCGTCATTAGACAACTCTTGAATATAAAACTACTGGTTGTGACTGTTTATGTCTTTGTCTTTACTTTAACATTGAATCTGTATTTATTTATCGTAACCAAAGTAGCCCTAAAAGGGCCTTAGGACCATGGCACCGTTAGCCAAAGTAATTACGTACCGAAAACGTTCGCCGAACAAATGGCTCTGCGGCCTTTTATGGCAAATAACATGCTGACGGGGATTGACGAGCTTTTTGTTCAGCTTTTAGGGTTACATACGAATTATCGTAAGTTTAAGTGTTGCCAGGTTAGGGCGGGCTGTAGATTCGATGTTTAACTTAATGGTTAAATGTCCAGCGTTTATCTACAGACAATTTACAGCTTATTGAAGAGGAAAGGGGACGTCACTTCTCGTTACAAACGTATTCGTCGTTTTCCTCTCTGGATACGAACATTATAGAAAGTATGTTTACACAGTTTGATTTATATTGACATCGCTAATATGGCTATGCCTCTTCATTTCACTTTTTTCGATGTTTTTCGGTTATTATAAGAGTTAGGAGCAAGGCTCGGAACCGGTTTTTTCTTCATACAAATAATACCGGTATTATTACGTTCTTTTTCGTTCTTTGGTTTATTATTTCATTTTTAATGGGACTATCTAATAATGCGAAGTTGTTACCTAAATACATGATCCAGTCCTACGTAAAGAGTATAAAATAATTAAAAATATTGGGATATTTCGGGATTTAAAAATAAACCGGTTCCGAGCCCTGGTTAGGAGCAAAAAACAAAACAAAGGGGCATAACTGTGGTAGATACACATCGAATTGCAACTCTCTTAGCGCGCGTGCAGTGTGCACCAGTACGCGAAGCTTGAGAATGGAGACCTAGGCTCTCTGAAACAAGTCGCGCGAGTGACTAAAAACACGTGAGTGACTAAAACAAGTGAGTGACTAAAACACGCAAGTGACTAAACACGTAAGTGACTAAAACACGTGAGTGTATACTGTAAAATTTGTTTAATGTTAGTGACATACTAACATTAAACTAATTTTACGACAGTTTAAAATCGATCGTTGCAAGTATTTTGACTCAAAACTCGTTATAGTTATACGCTATAAACTTTGAATTCTGATGAACACTTTACTTTTGAACGGATAATGCAGACCCGTCTTCCTTACGCATTTTCTATGCGGTTAAAAGCATTTCCATTATATAATACTTCATTTACCTTTAAACCACACAACAAATGCATTCGTTTCTTAACTTAGTGTTTTAACGCTTTACGACAAACCTCATGGATTTTAGGAAATGTTTTCCTCTGGAGTTCGAAGTTTACACAATTCTTGTTATTCCTATTTACCAGTTACCACAACCAGCTTAAGTAGAACTTAAATATCTTTAACAATTACTTGTGATCGGGGATTAGCCACGCTGGTTTTAAGTAGGTAAGTAGCTGGAACACTGGGTACTAAACGCGGGTCCCAATAGCCTGTGCAAACTGCGCACAATACCTGAACAAGAGAACATGGTGGTGTAAACAAAGCACCATCTGTTCCAAGTGACAAGCGAATAAATTTGTTTCAGAAAATGACGTCGATCTCGATCGTCCGCAAATCGATTATTAACGCCACAGTTATATTTTGTGAAAGGTAAGCCAACGCCATAAAAACCTTAAAAATGTTAGGAAATTATGACTTAACGACTGATATCATAAATATTTCCTCTATGACGCTCTCAAAATTGAGACGAAACTCACAAACACCGGAAAATCCCGCAAGTCATTTGGAGATGCAGTTGCTAAAGAAATAGTCAATTTTACCCAATAAAAGTTGAGCCTGGGTCTCAGATTGACCTGCATACATTATATGGAAAGACAATTCTATAGAACTTCACGCTGTACGCAGCACGTCAATTAATTACCATATAAGCCTTAAGGATCCAATCCGGGCCGAGGTGTCCAAACTTCGTTTTTTATGATGGGTGATTGGTGAGATCACGTGATGCTTTATATAGAAAACGAAGTGTCGGACAGAAAAGTTCAGGGGGTCTACCGCGAAAACCGAAATTCGGAAATTGCGGGGATCTTTCTCTTTTACTCAGCTACCTCTTTTCACTAAGACGTAATTAGAGAAAAATGCCCGCAATAGACGAACTTCGATTCTCGCGGGTGGTTTGGACCGAGGCGTCCGACACTTCGTTTTTTATGATGGGTGGTCGGCGATCACGTGATACTTTCTACAGAAAACGAAGTTGCGGACACCTCGTCCCACACCAGGACTATTCTAGCGTGAGACATTAAAGGATCTCAAATCGCTTGAAACAATGTTTTTGCACCAACAACCAGAAGACGTGCTAACACTCGAGTGTAAATAGAAACAGCGAGAGCAAATGGTCGAACAAAACTAGTCGGTGCTGACACGAGCCTTGCCCGGTAGGTAAAGGGACATAGGTTTCTTTTGTTTTTCAAACAAGTGATTGACCTTAAACGTGTTGGGAAGTGATAACAGGAAAAATGGAGATCACTGGTTTAATTAGTCTTTTCAAATTATCTTTAAGAGCAAATTAAAAGCGGACAAAAGATGTGGCGCGCCGCGTCCAACTTGAGACAAACTTACAGCCCGCCTACAGTATCCATATACTTATGGACGCCTGTAACTTCAAGAGGAGTTACATGCGCGTTGCCGACCCTAACACTCCACACCCTCTTTGAGCTCTGGCAACCTTACTCACCGGTAGGAACACCACACTATGAGTAGGGTCTAGTGTTATTTGGCTGCGGTTTTCTGTAAGGTGGAGGTACTTCCCCAGTTGGGACATCCGCCCTACCATACAAAATGTGACGGAGTTGAGCTTTTTGTATGAGACAAAAGTTTACTTTTAATTACTTTCATGTATAATTTAATCTCCAGCTAGAAATACATACAATAGCACTCCTATTTTTTATTTATGTAATAGAAAACATAGATACACGCGTGATAGAGTGGTCAGAAACAAGATAACGAAAAGAATTTTTACCCAGGTAATGTACCTACAGTAAAGTAATACTAGGAAATTGACTTAAACAAAATGTGATGTTCAAATTACTGAGTAAATAATTTTCAAATAAAGCTGATTACCGTGTGAATAATAGAACCATGTGAGTGAATTTTTAAACACCCAATCGTCCGCTGAGAGGTTTAGCACGAACCATAATATTATCACAACATTCACAGCCGAGTCTTGGGTTATTATTTAAACAAACTCTTGAACGGCGCAGCGCCATCAATGTCGCAAGCGTTGCATTGTTTGTTCTTGTAGTTTTTAATCTTTCTCTTTTACTCAGCTACCTCTTTTCACTAAAACGTAATTAGAGTGACAGAGAAAAATGCCCGCAATAGACGAACTTCGATTCTCGCGGGTGGTTTGGGCCGAGGCGTCCGACACTTCGTTTTTTATGATGGGTGGTCGGCGATCACGTGAACCATAATATTATCACAACATTCACAACCGAGTCTTGGGTTATTATTTAAACAAACTCTTGAACAGCGCAGCGCCATCAATGTCGCAAGCGTTGCATTGTTTGTTCTTGTTGTTTTTAATTTCGAAACATTATTGAATTGTTTGTAATAACATTTAAGGGCTCTTGCCCACTGAACATTCAGTTTTTTGCGGGTACTTTTTTTTCTGCAGGATCCCGTTTTAGTGGTATACGTGCTAATATAGTAACGTTCACACAAATAATGAATAGAATCAGGCATAACTTTGCGGAAATCAATACTAATTAAAACAGAAATTATTACTTTGCTAATCCGCGAGAAGATAACGTGTTAGTCAATCAGTGCTAGCCCGTTATACTTACTTGCGTATTTTTACATGCAAACCACTGCAAAAATAAATACGTAAATAAATATAACAACCCACCACCAAAAGTACCAAACACGACACGTATTTCGCCTCTCTACGAGGCATCCTCAGGAGCTGCTGGAGATGTTGACGGTCCGAGGTCGGACACAGTTTCAGTTGTCGTTTGCGTACGTTTGGTTGGGATCCGCAAAAACTGGATGTTCACTATGTTCAATGGGAAAGAGCTCTAAAGAGTATTCGGCACATTCAGTGAAGATGTTAGTCTTGCTGACCTCAAATAATTCTTATGAAACAAACCTTCGAAGTTCTATGACAAGTAGAAAAATCTTGACCCCGAGAGGGATTAATTTGTATGCAAAAAATTAGCTTCTTTTTTTTACAAATTTACCTATCTAGTAAGGAAATATCGTATCGGGTATAGTTTTAAGCCAGAAATACATTTCCCAGCCAGAAGAATTTTGCACATTGATCTGTCATTTGCTATCTCTATACCACGTGCGTAATTATATTTTCATCACACTTGCTCGAAAAAGATCTTATTACATGCAGGTGTACTGAAGGACAAAGACCTATTTTGTTCCCGCGGGAGTTTTGGATTGTGAAAAAAAAAGGTTTTTTTTTTAATTTTGTCACTTATTCATACAAACCAAGTAACATAAATGAGTTTTACTCTTAAAATACTGACGCTTAAAATTTAATATTTTTGTTTATGTTTAAAATTATTTAAATTGATTAATTTAACAGCCGTTTAAAATATTTTTACATAATTTTCAATCGTGGTCGAATGCTGAATAGGTCTGTGCCTAAGATGCCTAACCTATCAAGAAATTACAATATAGCGGATGAATGTTTGATATGTCACGGTATTTAAGAATTATTTCGCTTAAAATTTAGTTTTTTCTTCGCATGTGTGATGAAAAACTAACTCCGGGGGTAAGAATATTGCAAACTCGGGTCTTTAATTACCACAATATACTTTCCATCCCGCCCATGATGCTGGCAGTCAATGCAACTGTGGGAGCGGGACAGCAATATAATCCGTGTGCGATAGCGATATCAAATGGCGGGACAAAATTCTTCGTGCTTAAAGTCTTTATTACTTTATTTGTGAAGTCTAAGGGCTCCTCTACACGATGGACCAGCGTAGGCCAGTCTAAGGGACGCAGCTATGCGGGGAAACGAGATAGCAATATCACTTACTCCCTCTAACGCATAAATGCGTCCCTAGGACTGGCCTACGCTGGGCCATCGTGTAGAGGAGCATGGCCATCTCGCTGGGCCAGCGCTGGGCCATCGTGAAGAGGAGCCATAACAGTATAAACGCCCAAATCCAATTTAAAAAAAACCGTACAAAATAATCCGTTTTCATCAGTAGGTACATTTTATCGGGTGTGAACGGAAATAATTAGCACATTTATGGGCATGCGACATTGTTAGCCTCGATTTGCGGATTGTCCTACAATTAACACGTATTTTGTGACCATTTATGTATTTATTGCCGTTATAAATGAACTGTTATATGATGACTTGATGTGTATTAAGTTTTACTGTGGATTGCAACAACATTGATCGAATGATCCTAAATAAGTTATCCATACATACATTTTTAGTATGCTTGGATTATAAGATTGAATTATAATCGATAGTACGTACAGCCAAGAATATGGTTTCTGTACAATTTCGTACCAGTAACTTTCGTACAATGACTTTAATATGTGTGAGATCCCGTTTTTTTTTTCAGGGTACGAAATGGTACAATAATCAAATTCATTGGCATTTGAGTTATATAACATTAAAAACCTATAGTGTCTTAAGATATTTAATTCCCACTTGTTGTTGCATTGTCGCTTTAGAGTTAGATTTAATATATACTTGTTGTCTCATATTCTTCTTAAAGCCAAATTCAATAAGAAATGTCAATAATATTAATATCCTACAGGAAAACAGTATTAAAGTAGATGTCACGGCAATTTCCGACCAGTTCTTACTGTTTAGAAGCAATCACTTATTCAGAAGCTCCAATCCTTTACCGTTTCCTATATTCTAAAACATTATATTTACACATTCAAATATAAGCTTAAAACGTATACGAATAAGATATGTTATCAACTAACAGGTGGCTAAGATTTACTCAAATACCTGCCAATTTTAAACGATAAATCTTGTCGATGGTATAAAAAACTTGTTTTGAATTCATCAAGCATCGAAATGAACCTACTGGCCTATTTGGGCTTTGAGGTCGAATAATCGAGTTCTGATGGCAAAAGATATTCGACATTTGTAGAATTATGAAGTATTTGAGTAATATGATAATGGGAAGGAGAAATTTGTTATAAATTGGTCAAATATTAACTTTTAGGAAGTTTCGTTGTCAGAATCATTGTTAGATATTATATTCTAATAGCCATTCTACTTACTTGTTATAAATGGATTTACAATTTCGGTCATCAGTTATGTTACAACACAGTAGGCGCAATTTTTAATGAAGAAAATACTTATAGCTAGAACTAACTATACATATAGAACCCATTCATCATTTTAGCCTCGCGTCGCCCACTGTTTAGCTTAGGCCTCCCATTATTTATGCTAAAGCAATCGACATTAAAATGAATGTGTTTTGATTTGGAAAACGTTTTCTCCCGAAATGGCATTTCATAGGAAAAGTACAGTACTAAAGTTAGTTTATGTCACAATGGGTATAGATTACCTGCACTTCGAGTTAGTATAGTTAGAACCCCGAACATAATTTTATTGGAATTCCTCATGAAATAGTGCTAGAGCCGTCAACCGTTTCGCGGCTAGGCGCTAATGAATCGTTCCGAATAATGTTACAAAATTAACTGGGTATAACATAACTATGTGTTTACTGCCACCATGCTTACCTTCTGTTTTTGTGTTTCGTACGTTGTTGCTTATTTTATAGACGTGAATTATTTTGTGACTGTGATTTTAAAGAAATTTGGTTTTTAAAAATGCTCTGTTATAAGAGTGTAAAATATGTAAACAATTAAATAGGATGACACTCTAAACGCTTAAAACCCGATAAGTCGTAGTGTGAAAGAACCAGTGGTTTGCCTTAAAAAAACTGGGTTAAAATATTTAAATTCGCCTCATTTGTGGATGTTTTCAATGTTTATAAGTATTTAGGTAGGTATATATTATTATCGTCGTGCGTAAGGAGTGTGGAATTAAGAGGAGTGACATCTATTATGGTAGAACTGTTGCAAAAGTGTCCAGCTGTCAGCTATAAATAATAGTTCCAAATCTCTCCAGAGTAGCGCTATAGTAGCTAAGAACCTAGGCGCTATTGACGGAGTGAAGTGCGCTGTCTATGATTTGATTTTTTTGTTCAAGTATTCTGGGTATTGTAGCGCCACCTATTTAAGATTTTTTGATGACACTTTTTGGTACATGGAGATTTATTTCCTTACCTCCACGTTCCGTAGTCGTGCGGTCAATGAAATGTCAGTAGTGTCAGATTTTGTATCTTGTCAGTGACAATAGTATGAGGTCCCTAGCAACTTTCATATTGATTTTCACTGAGTCAAGGTACGAAATAATACTGAAAGTAAATTCTTTGACTGTACCCTGTAACCCACAACGCAAGCCTTATTGAGCTCATTGTAGAACTGGGCCGATCTGTATAAAATTGTCCTATAATATTTATTTATTTGTCACGAAAAGAATAATCTACTCAAAACTATAAATTTGATATAAATGTGACGATATATTGATATACTTCTCTCTCTCTTTGTACAATACAACCTCTTAAATAAGTATTCGTGGACCTTAAGTCCTCGCAATACGGTTTAAAATCATCAGCAAAGTGTATACAACGTTACTATAGTAGACGCAAATGAAACTGCCGGCCGGGATCGTAAAACTTCTCATTCACACTCGCGTGGTCGTAGGTAGAGTGAGAGAGATAGTAATACGACCTCGATCGTCAGTTTGGTTTGTATCTACTATAGTGGTTATGGTTACTTAATCCTTTTTTTCGTTCATCTCAAACTTCTGTACAGATTGACATCTTAACAAGCATGTGTTTAAGTACGCTAGTGTTTTTTGTGAGACATTTCTAGACGTTATTCTGACTGTAAGTAGCTGGTAATGTGACTATGATTTTATCTGTGTTAGCGACTTGTCTAGCCAACTTAAAATATTCACTTATGAGCCGTATTTTTACGTACTTTTTACTAATTATCGTGTTCATATTGATATGAGTGAGTAATGAGACTACTGAGGGTATTGCTTAAGAAATTAGTATTTTCTTCTAATCATCAGGCGTCCATTAATTACGTCACACAAAATTTCAAGTCTTAGACGTCAAACTAACCAAAATTTAATTTAGCCGCGCGATTGGGCATCCACCGGCGCGTGCGCCGAATGTCGCCACGACTTTCAATGGCTCGCGATAGTTTCTATTAGACGATAAAGTACATTAATACATTTATTTCTAAGACGAATACAGTAGTACGTTATATAAGTACTTATCTGCCAAACAAACAAAGCAGTTTGTTGGCAGAAAACTGAATCTACCCTCCACCTACTTATTACAAATATTAAGTAATACTTTTAGCTTTCTCTTCATCAACCATCAACATATCATATCATGCTATATTGAACCTTAACTTACACACGAGTGGGACACATTATCGAAAATACTATAGGTATCCCTTTCTATCACTGTCATCGTCATGTAACCATCACATGCCTCGTAGTTAGCTAAAATTGTTACTAATTTCGCTTATCGCGTCAAACGAACCAAAACGTAGTTTAGCCGCGCGATTGGCTAGTAGCATGGCCACCGGCGCGTGCGCCGAATTTCGCCGCGGCTTTGAATGGCTCGCGACAGGTTCTGTTAGCTGATAGAGCAAATTTAACGGGACTGCGACTCTACACGTTTTTATTATCTGTGGGGCAAGTTACTAGCTCTGTGGGAGCTTCCGAGTGTGATTTGAAATGTACGTAATTTACTCCTTACGAACAATCATATTAAAATTTAAAATCACAACTCCGCAAATGTACACTATTGACAGTTGTTATTTGCTGACTTTGAATCAATAAAGTGTTAAGATGTTGCGATGGATGCGTAAGATAAGTTACACACAAAACATGTGTATCGTAACATTCGTAACGTCTGATTTTAGTCCCCATAAGTTTTCATATCCCGGTTTTTATACTCGTATATAAAAATCGATTCACGAGGAATAAACTCCAAAAATTAATACATAAATATTGGACCTTTACCCTTCTTAGTTCGCATGACTTAATGACATGATTGATGATGACGACCGGTCTGGCCTCGTGGGTAGTGACCCTGCCTATGAAGCCGATGGTCCCGGGTTCAAATCCTGGTAAGGGCATTTATTCGTGTGATGAGCATGGATATTTGTTCCTGAGTCATGGATGTATTCTATGTATTTAAGTATTTATAAATATTTATATATTATATATATCGTTGTCTAAGTACCCTCAACACAAGCCTTATTGAGCTTACTGTGGGACTTAGTCAATTTGTGTAATAATGTCCTAAAATATTTATATTTATTTATTTATGATTTAAGTGGATTTAAGAAGAAAATCTTATCATGAGTCGTTATGGTATATACCACCATAAGCAAATTAATGAATTATAAATAAAATGGCCTACCTGCCTGAAATACCACGCTCACAAGTGTGTTGAAAAAATTTCAACAAAAATGATTAAAAAGTTTCTATCATATGATACCTACTCGCGAATCTAGCGAGTAGGTATTTGTAAAAGTATATAATATGTCGTATTTTAATTTAGATGACATAACGAGACAAAACCTAAGAAGAAGCACTAATAAATATTTTTCCTTTCATTACAATGAAGATGTATCACAAAAAATGTTGAGGCATTATGACGCAACGCGAGCGTCTGATCTTACTAATGTATGTAGGTACATATTTACTGAAGTTTGAACTGTACACATAAGATAAGATTATTACACGCATATAGATTCTTGCCATAAGATATTCTAGGTTCCTATAGTAAACGCCCCTATGATGGGACTGGCACCAGTAATGGGATGGTATAGACAAATGCTGTAAAACAAGTAATAACTATCACTTTTTAAATGCTGGAAAAAATTCTACGACAAGAGCCCCAGAGCTGCTTCTTAAGTTTAATTGTTCATGGATATTTGTTAGTTTGAAAATTAATGCCGCCATATATCCCATGACTGGAGCAAATAACCATAGTTTTAATTTGTTAATAATATTGAAACCAATTGCAGCAGCTTTTATTTAATACAAAGAAAACATAAAGTATTTATTTAGAAATTTTATTTCGCTTAAAAGTTACGTTTTTTTTTGTTTAATTCTCACTGCACCCACCTTGAAGTTTCTCTGTTTTGCCTTATGGTTGACTGGTAGAGAATGCCTATTGGCAGTAAGTCCGCCTGTTGTACTCTTTTTTATGTGCAATAAAGTTTAAATAATAATAATAAAGGACAAATAGGACAGTCAACTTTTAAGCGGTAGAAATTTGCAGTTGTCGGTGAAATATCAAAAATACTTCAAATTGTCTCTTAAATGTCCCATGATTGGTGCCGTTAACATACTTTGATTTAAGTACAATAATTAAGTCTAAAAACATAGGTACTAGTCTGAGAATTGGACTAAGACGTGTATGAAACACGTTACCGCTTTTCGGCCGTTATCTATCTGTGACTGTTATATCATAAACCTAGCTACGTGTTTTACTTGCGTGCCTTAACTATTCTACCTGAGAGTTTATGAGGTTTTTATGTCCGATTGTGAATTGTGGCTAGGTCGTGCTATTTTCCTTATGGGTAAGTCCTGTGAATGACTTACGATTGAGTTGGATTTTTTCGTATTTACTCATGCCTAACTTACTCGTAACAAACCTAATAAAAAGAGGTACGTGTTCAGTTTACCTCCTTAAATAAATAATAATAAATAATTAAATATTATAGGACATTATACACAAATTAACTAAGTCCCACGGTATGCTTAATAAGGCTTGTGTTGCGGGTACTTAGACAACGATATATATAATATATACATATTTATAAATACTTAAATACATAGAAAACATCCATGACACAGGAACAAATATCCATGCTTATCACACGAATAAATGGCCTTACCAGGATTTGAACCCGGGATTATCTGCTTCATAGGCAGGGTCAATACCCACTAGGCCAGACCAGTCGCCCTCTCGTCTCTCATTACTTTTAGATTCTACAGAAAATATTTGTTTATACTACTACTAATTCACTGGCTCAGTGATCTAAACAACATCTTGGCCTCTGACACAAGAGAGCGCCACTCGGCCCTATCCTGCGCCACTTCACGCCAGTTGGGTGTTCCGAGGGCGGACATGTTTTTTAGGGCTTCGTCACTCCAGCGGTATCTGGGACGCCCAGACGGACGTTTTCCACCCGGGTACCCCACATACGCTCACGATCTTCTTCAATCGTCTCCAGGTGAACGAGCCAACGGAGTCGTGTGGCTTTGATCTCGCCAATTATATTGGGCACCGCAACCAGCTCCTCTAGCTCCCTATTCTTTCTACGCCTCCAAATTCCATCTTCATCTCTAATAGGTCCCAGAATCTACCGCCAGATTTTCCTCTCCGCCACTAAGAGTTTGCGCTCTTCTTTCTGAGTCAGAGTCCAAGCTTCACGCCCATAAATCAAAATTGTCCTAATTAAAGTCTTGTATCCACGAATCTTGGTCAGACAGTTAATATAGGTAGGTAAAACCTATTCTTTTGGGTTTTTTCTCAATCAGTCCTCATACTTCCTCAGTGAAGGAAAATGGCATGTGATAATTCTGTGTTCAATGGTTAAAAAAAAAGCCGTCAGACTTGTGTGTTAGAGTCAGACCAAGATAAGTTGGCAGCGATTATGATAGCACAGACAGTGCACAAACGTCAAACATCCATGAAATTATGACATTTAATTGACACTTGTACAGGCTGGGCTATCAAAATCGCTGCCAAATTAGCTTGGTCTGAGTCTATCTTATTTATTAATATGAAAATAGAAGTTGAGTTAGACCAAGCTATATATACTCTGCGCAGACTGCAAAATTTTTATCATCATCATCATCATCATTATATCAGCCTTTTATCGCCCACAGCTGAGCATAGGCCTCTCTTCTAGTACGCCACTTATCCCGGTCCCGAGCCAATCTCATCCAGAAGTGACCCGCAGTCTTCCGAATGTCGTCCACCCAACGAGCCAACGGATGCCAGGCACTCCTTTTGTCTGAAAGCGGCCACCATTCCGTTAGCATTTTGGCCCACCTGCCATCACTCTGCCTGGCAACATGTCCCGCCCAGCTCCATTTTAATTTGGTAATGACGTGTCCGATGTCTTGCACCTTGGTGCGACGTCGGATCTCGGAAATTTTATATGGACCATAAATATATATCTAAGTATGTATACGTGTTAAGAAGTCAAGGGATTTCCTACACTGAATCAGACGCCTGGTATAAATTAGTAGGTATTATACAATAAGGTCACCGTTAATCCTTGTGCAACTTGTATCCAACACTCAGCCGAGACATTTTGGAAGCGACGTCGTGTGATAAAGAAATGAGATTATGTGTTTACTTTATATCGAAACATGTGTTAAAGTTCATTGGGAATTGCCTCCATTATGCCTTTTTGTATATTTTACCAAACTTTGCTACGTAAATAGACCGGTTTTTATTTTGTTGTCGTTATTTTTCGTTAAATTTCGATTAAAGAAACTGATTAAACAGAGATGATTGTGACCACTTATTTATGTAGTTATTCGACAGCGGTATTGATATACGGGACGAATAGCAACCCTACCTATTCTGTACAATATAAGGGTAATTTCACCATATGTTCTAAAAAATCTTCTTATGTGATATATCTGACAATTTCTTAATTTTTCTACACGAATTATTTCCCCTGATTGCCCATATTCGGGTTAATTTTCTTGAGCTACCACACGAAGTGTTTCATTCGATTGAAAATAATATATCATTTTGTATGATACTATTTGTGTAGGTAGTTATTAAGAAATTGCCAGGTAAATCACACTTTAAGTTTTGTTCATATTCACCCCCAGCCATTCCTAACCTTGAATAGGTTAACGGTATTTTTTTAAGACAATATTTTTTGTCTATGGGGAATATATCTAACGTTATGATTACTTACTATTACTCGTATTTTAAGAGGCTGTCAACACCCAATGTCCTTGAAATTGATGTTACTTAAACAGTTTTTATTTGTTTTAGTCAAGTAAGAAAAATATATGTTCATATTAATTATATTTCAAAGACCGTGGTTGTACTCGATACATGATTGAACGAAATCGGCTCGATAGAAAATAATTGCAAAGATTGGTCTTAAAATCACAATTAAGGGCCTACTAAAGCCGTGAATACCGGTACGTAAGCCACGCCCGATAGCTTCCTCACTCCCCGCTAGCACGCACACATGGAAGCGCTCCGCGGAGTCCGCGGCGCACGTGAAGGTGAAAGCTCCATCTAGCGTTACAAAAATTAACTACGATTATACGCGGTCGGCCAGAAACTTAATTCTTAGAAAATAAAAAAGATGGCGTTATTACTTGCTACTAGAAAATAAAAAATTATATTGTTGTAAATTGTAATAAATCTGAGACTACAATATAGCCAATTTTTATTGTTGATTTTTGGAAGATGTCAATAGTATAGATAATTGTAGGTATAACACTACCTATCTTTTTAAATTCGGTATCTTACATTGTTAGTTATCATATTTTATTTAGTAATATATTGTTGAGGCAGGAAATACAGGGTGCCGTTTTCCGACGACCAATTTTTCGGATGATAGTGAATCACAGTTGTCACCTACATATAAAAAAGAAAAAAGTAAGTATATGGTAACAACGAAAACTACAAAAAAAGTGAAACTTTTAAACAATTACTCAAACAATCAGGGTGATTCTTAAATTGTGTCCAGAAAAATATTTTTCACATATTGTTACGTATAAAAAGCATTTTTTGATGCATATGGTCAAGCTTAATACCCTCAGGAAAGGTAAATAAAATGAGTACATAATCACGGTTGTCACAAAGTGTCCATCAGCCGTGACGTTTCGGCATTTTGGCGGCCAACTCCACTATTTTGAATTATACAATATTTTTAATATAGCCTAAGTTACTCCCATGACTACGACACATCGAATGACAGCTCATACGTTGAAATTCGTCAAACTAACGCTGTAGAGCGTGACAAAGAATCGGATACACATCATACATCCACATACACGCGGAAACCATTTTTCTGCTTCGGCAGTTGGGCAATAATAACAAATGAACGTAGCTAATAAAATCCATTTCTAAAGAGTGAATATGCCTCTAAATTAATCAAACGAATTGAGAATGTCACGACCACGTATCTATATGACACGAACGTGGATTCAATAGTCCGTGGCGGGGAGAGAATTTTGAGGCCACTGTCGTGACAATTTGAAACATGTTCGGTATTACCTAAAAATTACCTTTGACTTTGCAAATATTAAATAATTAGCTCAATCTCGAATGTATTAGGTATATCTTATGTTACAAACAATAACGTGAAATGAGCACTGACTTTTAAAAACTCAAACATGGCGGTGACGCGTTAAGGTTGACCTTTTCTTTTTAATTAACACAAAAAAATAATTTTCGACAACATTTCTCCCTTCAGCCATTTGCAAATCTGACACCAACACAGTATTGCTGTTCTAAAAAAAAGCGTTAAAAAGGCTGCCAGACGTAAAGGTAACTTTCTACCGAGTACTGCATGTTTATGTTACCACGCGCGGCGGTGACACGAAAACTGATAACAAGATGTATGTTATTAAAATTGTTATAAAGCCGTTATATATCCATACCATTTTTAAACCGTATTGTGGAATAGGTGTAAGTGTTAACATTTGATATAAAATTCTTCCAAAAACACTTTCAAAGAAAAATAAAATATCATAAAATCCGAGGAAGTGACACTACACGTTCCGTGACATTTAGAACTTCTTAATATGTTTCTAATAAATGCTCTTAGGATATTAGGTTGACATAAAACTAGAGGTAAATTACTAAGGATATAGATATTTAGTTTACTTATTTTCTTAAAAATATATGCTATTCTTACAGGTAACACAAAATTGACGTATGTATTTATGATTGTTATTTTGACTGTTTTTAATTTAAGTTAATTTGTATTGTATTTTCGTTTGTTTGTGATGTAATTATGGGTCTTTCACCTGAAATAAACGATTTCATAATATCGTTCCCGTGGCTTTGGTTCACTGTGATTTTCATTCCCGTGTGTTTTCATATAAAATGTATTCTTCATGGGCATGTACAATGTAAAATCATATGTCAAGTAAATGATTATTTACTTTCATGGATTAAGTAAAAATTATCGTAATCATAACAGTCGATCAAAGACATACTTATTTCTTTTCCCCTGGTTCTCATTCAATGCCTTTGGACTGGGGTTTCAACTAAAATCAACGTTTGGTACTTCGTTCTATAGATCTTAAAAATAACATTAAGTTGCTAAGAGCGTTCTATGATTCAGTGTATTATTTTGGAAGTAATTGTTCCGAAATTCATTGTCATTATGTCATTCCTTGTCATTCCCTTATCGGTTTTTTTCATTCCCTCGTCGCTTTTACATTCTTTTTATCGATTTTATTATTCCCCTGATAGGTAAGAAATTGACCAAAATGTATGCCTATTCGATTGATGGGCTTATATTGAAATTATATTTAATAATCTGATTTCAAAGAACGACCCTTCAATGCCCGCCATAAGCTAATTGGTTGGCTAATGGTTTCAAGAGCATGGACAAATAAAGTATTGACTAACATTATCAACACAGAATCGCGTTCCTCTGAAATGAAAAGTTTGATCGGGATATCCAAAATTGCACAACGCCGTCTATTAGGAACTACTTTAATTATCAGACAGTTAGACAAGAGGTTGAAGCACCGAACCAAGTGTAATGAACTGATACTGCTGTTAAATGGTGGTATCTGCTATAGCAGTTGCCTAAACTTACAGGAAAGACATTGTTAGTAAGCGATTTTGCTAAGTATAAAACTTTAATCGTCTTTGCCAAGACTAAGATATATTATTAAGGTAAAAAAGTATAATTTTAAAATCTGAAAAAAAAAATTAAAAACAGTGTAAGTTCTAAGATATACATTATCAAAAACCATCCTGTATATGTTAACATTTATAGTATTTTTCAAACTCGATGGGTAGGGTGACAGGTGTTATCTCCATATAATTATTAACCTAAAAACGCCAAATCTCGCAAAATCGTATTGAAACGACAGCTGTCAGCGTACCCATATAAAAAAACTATAGATAGCACCATACACGAGCTGAATTTTCTTTTTTTTATACTACGTCGGTGGCAAACAAGCATACGGCCCGCCTGATGGTAAGCCTGTATATGTTAACATTTATAGTATTTTTCAAACTCGATGGGTAGGGTGACAGGTGTTATCTCTATATAATTATTAACCTAAAAACGCCAAATCTCGCAAAATCGTATTGAAACGACAGCTGTCAGCGTACCCATATAAAAAAAACTATATATATATATATAGTCCTCCTCATCGTTTTCGATGACGGCGACCCCAAATAAACACATTATGGACGTTGTCTAGCGTGAGCCCTAATGTGGCTGGCCAGGCCGAACTTGGTCTTAAATACTCTATTGCACGCGTGACAATAAAGTTGGCCAGCTGCGTTGAACGTGTACACGTAGGAGGGCTTAGGTCTCTCTTTCCGTAACTGGCGTTTTATTTCTAGGCTAGTGAGGCGGTTATCTTCGAATGTTTTGACACCGTTATGGATGGTAGAACGCCAAGAAGACCTCCTTCCAGCAAGCTCCTCCCAACGCTCAGGGTCGATGGCGCAAGCGCTCAGATGCCGTTTGAGCACGTCCTTGTAGCGCAGGTGCTGACCACCGTGCTTCCGCTTACCCACCGCCAACTCAGAGTAGAGCACAGCTTTAGGCAAGCGGTGGTCATCCATTCGAAACTATAGATAGCACCACACACGAGCTGAATTTTCTTTTTTTTTATACTACGTCGGTGGCAAACAAGCATACGGCCCGCCTGATGGTAAGCAGTCTCCGTAGCCTATGTACGCCTAGAGGAGTTACATGCGCGTTGCCGACCCTAAACTCGCCCCCCCCCCCCCTCGTTGAGCTCTGGCAACCTTACTCACCGGCAGGAACACAACACTATGAGTAGGGTCTAGTGTTATTTGGCTGCGGTTTTCTGTACTGGCTGTGCCCTACCACACAAAGCGTGATGAAATTCACAATGCCCATACCTCTCTTATCACAATGCCCATCTCTCTTTTTGAATGGCAATTTTAAGAAAGGGACGATTCGGTACGTTTTTCTTATTGCTCCTTGTCAAGTAAAATCAAACTGAAAAGCATAGTTACTTTACTCTTTGCTGAAAAGTCATATTAGTCATTGACGTTTTGACAGTATCCTGTTAAATCAATTATGTGAATTGTTCTTAAGGCATGCGGATTACAAATCAGAGGTCGCTGGTTCAAACCCCGGCCCGTGCAAACGAGTTTTTTTTTCTAATAAACATGTTGATTTTTTTCGTTTATTTTTTTTATATATTAAGTATATTTGTTTTACATAAAGATTACCTAGGCTATAGAAAAAATGGTATGAATAAAATAAAATTATTCGTGTCATTAAAATATGTTTTTAATACACATATTTAAAAGAATAACTTTATTTCTGTATAAGACAGACAAGATTAACTTTTACAATGAAATAGAAAATAAGCAATAAAGATATTATATAGTAACAAAAAAAGAAAACAAAAAGTTACGATTAGATTCGATCGGTCTATAGATGTCTCGCATTTTTTCTTTGGTGTCTACACGACCACACAGCTACCGATACATTACAGATGCTGTCGAAACTTCCTTACCCGTTGTAATTGTTCAAAGAGTATTTGACTTTGACGTAGCTAAGCAAACACGCACACATGCGTAACGTATAGGCCTGTAAAGATAGCTCCATTCGTAGTAGACCTCGGATTCCGTTACTAGTTAATAGAGCTACGACTCAACGTTTATTGGATATGTCGATTTTACGTAATTTGAAGCGCTGCGCGATTTGACATAGGTCTTACCTCTTTGAGGCACCACGGCCATCTAACATTACTGGCATAAAGGACGCATATATGACTTTGACGCATGACAAAAAGAGAAGTCGAACTGCGTAAAATGGGCGTTTTCTGTTGAATTCATAAAATCAAAAACGAGAATAAATCCGTTTGTATAAGATAATAAGTTAATATTTAGTTGAATGAGGTTTAAGACGAGATGAAAACCTTTACTTTAAAGTGGATTATGCTGGATGAAGATGTGTTTTCTAGTTGCACTGAGGTAAACACTAAAAATGTAGATGTAACTTTGGATTTATATTCTATCGAGAAAATTTTAAGCCTTTTTGTTTCGACTAGTATCATACCTCTTATCATATAGTCAAGATACATATATCCGAAAATCACGTCTGTTTGTTTCCGGGGCTAGCCCCTGCCACGCTTCAAAGATCCCGTTATTTTTCGATGCAGGGCCTTAAACGGTTTTATGTCTTTATTGTTTTGACTTATGGGTCTGCAATTAAAATAACAATTTCAAAACATTTATATCTAAACCGTGGTTGTGTAAAATATTACACTAATAATCCACTTTTTTTTATTTAAATATTTTTCTTATTATTCCCTTGCCCAGGCCCAGTAACATGCGACAGTGCTTTCTCATACTCCGATACAAATAGACAGTGTGCGCGCTTTAGGTATTGACAGCCTCTTAAGAGAATTGTCCACATTTTAAGTTAATTGAAACTTGAATACTTATGTTTTTTTTTGTTCCAGGTACGTTTCCTGCTGACGTAGCTTCAAGGTATCTTAAAACGTTTAGACAAAGATTACGTTGTGTTTATTTTGAACACTACGTTACTTTACAGTACATTTTATTATACCTTTTAAGTTTTTTCTGAGAAATTCGTGTAAAAATTCAATATAAAAACTACATATAGATTGTTACTAGCTGGACTTACTTTTCTTAACGTACATTGTTATTTAAACGATAAATTGTCGGTAATACCATAGACTTTCCACCTCAAATATATGTATACAGTTTTCGTCTTATCCCAACGGAATAGGGTGTAAGATCGCACACACATTATTGACGTGGACTGCGCCGTTGTTAGTACCGTTCTGTAAACCAATACGGATGGGCGCTTCTCGGGCTAGAAATGGGGCAGAACGGGCATTGCAACTTAGATGTGTGCATGAGCACTGATATATCGCACCTTTTCACGGCTTTCATTCATTTTTTTAACATCGTGCGATGAAAAACAGTCAGTTCTGGCTGTTTGGTTGCAGTTAACTTTACACGTTCCTCTTCGCTTCGCTCATCGTCGCACCTACCTTAACTCTGTCAAATAACTGTACGTTATGTTACTAACAAAAAATGAACCAACTGATTAACGGGATGGAAATGGACAGAACGGGAAATTTGGATTAAAAACACGAAGAAAGTTACGCAACAAATGCAGCGTACCACGGGTTACCTAACCCTATTCAAACTCATTTGAAATTAAAGCCCCGCTCTATCTTTCCTAACCCTTTCTCTGCTGTTCCCCGCAATCTCTAAATTGGAGGCTGTTAACAGATAATACTTCGATAGCCCAGTAATAAATTTGAAGAGTTTTAATTCAGTAATGTCGGTCGTTATGTGAGCCTCAGGGCTCAGAACAGGCCAGGAAGGAAATAAAGGCCGTAAGTGACTTTGAAGTTAGTCATTTATATGGAGACTTTCTAACTAAGAATGCCAGAAAAACGCTTAAACGTGGACGGAATAAGGAAAGCTATCTTACAAAAGGCAAATTATATACGTATTTATTAAGCTCCTCCCACTTTATATTTTACTTTAATTATATTAAAAAAATAACGTAACTACTCGTACTTAAACTTCATTGAAACTAACTTCAATTTTTTTATAATTTTTAAAATTTATCCGAAATTTCTTTATAATTTATCCGCAAAGGACTTCGCGCCTTTGTCCATTGACTAGGTTGGCTTGCTAGAGTATATTTACTTTACTATATGCACTACCTAGATTTCTTGTGCCTATAGAAATCATTCACCAAACCTTCAAATAGGAAATAGGATATAAACTCATAACCCGCTAAAATGCGGCCGGCATTCGATCACCGCGAAATCGATTTACCACCCGTCCGATCCGATGATTTATTCCATTCCCACCCAGTATCGATACTTGAAACGATTATATGCTATTGTACGCAAGGATTTCTCCTCATACATACGACTAGAAATTGTATTGGGTTTAGCTTTATTAGCACCGTTTTAACTGTGCGTTTCTTAAGCATTATTGTAGTATTGAATTTTTAAACGTTTTACTCGTAATCAAGAACAAATTCTTTGAAACAAAATTACTCGGAAACTGGACTATATTTGCGAGGGCAGACTCTAAGCCAAACCGTAAAAGGTTTAAAGTTGGCAGATACGAAAAAATCGCGAAAACATGTCTAATTTTCGTTTATTTTCAATTGTATATCGTTACCAAGCATAATACAGCAGTATGATACGAGTAAGGCTAGTGATAAGGCCGAGGGATTTTCTTTCTATTTGGGACAAAAAACAGTAATACGAGTACACAGATTTGGACACAGAAATAGAAAGAATAATAAAGTGTGAGACCAACAACATCATCCACAGATTACGAGATTACCCACTGATAAATCTACAATGGTTCTCTGCCTTTTCGCCGAAATTTCATTTGGGCGAATTTCATTTCCCAACTTTACATAATCCAACCTAACCTAACCCAACCTAGTACGCAATTTTCATTTCCCAACTATGGGTTGGGAAATGAAATGGTTGCGAAATAATTATTTGGTAAAAGTTATTATGCCAACTAAAACGTCTGCGAAAAATTTGGTTGGCAAGTGAAATTCGGCATTACAATTTTCGGCGAAAAGGCAGGATACCATCTACAATATATAAAACTAGGTAACAAATTAAAAGATATAAAGCTTAAATTAACATAGCTCCGCTCCGGTTACAACATAGGTTTATGGATACAGTAACAAATTTATTTTTGTGGTAGCAGAAGTTGTTTTGTATAGATACAGTTTAATGAGCGAGTAGAAACGGCAAGGCAGGGGCCACTTTTAGTAATGTTTTGTTTGAAGCAACTAAATCACATTCTTTTTATACACATTGTCACACATGAAACTGTCAATTTCATTAAAATACAAATTGTAACATTTGCCTGTATAGGGGATCACGTTCTCCAGCGTTGGTGCGGCAGCGCGAGTCTGCAAACCGCTGATGCTTGCACATTAACATCTGCAGTTGTCGTCTGCAGTCGCGACACGTCGCCGGGTTCCAAATTGTGTCTTAAAACACAAACATTGATTTGGACTAAAATAAGATTCTCTAAACTCCCGCTTATTTTAAAAAGAGTGACCTATATGCGTGTCGTCTATGGTTTAAGGACTTTTATTGACTTACCAAAATGTGTTTTTGGTTTTACATTGAATGTTAAAGGGTAGTCCACTTACCAGTAGGTACCTCTTTGTATTACCCATAGATACTTACGTACTCCGTTGGCTTAGTGACCCAAAATGAGACTTGGCCTCCGACACAAGACAGCGCCACTTTTCTCGGTCCTGTGCGACTTCTCGCTAATTAGTAATTACCTATAGATATAAGAAGTACGAGTAATTACCTTATCGCTTTAACTAATTGTGCACATTCAAAACATTTAAACGGCTGCCTTAGGAATCTGAGTAATTAAGACAAAGTACTAAAATACACAGTGCAGACATGATTACACCCACCAGCGTTGAAAACAATTATGCATTTATTATAATTACTTTTGATAAAGTTGTTTTCTATTTATTTTTAGGGTTCCGTACCTCGAAGCGAAAAACGGAACCCTTATAGGATCACTTTGTTGTCCGTCCGTCGGTCTGTCTGTCTGTCAAGACCCTCAGGAACGTGTGGAGGTATCAAGCTGGAATTTATATCAAATACTTAGGTCTACTGTCCCTTGGAGCTATGAAAAAATCGAAGGTACAGCCGTTTATGCCGCAAATTTCCGCAAATTTTCGACACTCGCAAGGGAATCAAAACCTACTGACCTACCTCCCGTGAACTCAGAATCTTGAAATTTGGTACGAAGCAACGTCTAATAGCACAGATAAAGGAAAAATTGCGAAAACCGTAAATTTTTAGTTACATCATATAATAATATACCTACAGGTTTGTACGGACTCCTCGGTGCGCGAGTCCGACTCGCACTTGGCCGTTTTTTTATTGTTTAGGGCAACTGCACACGATTCGATTTGGAAATACGTAGGCGTTTATGCGCGCGACGGATTTTTATCGATATTTAATAGACGTGGGTTGAGGCCATTTTGTTTCTGAATTATTGCTTTTGAAAGTTAAAATGGACTAAATACCTCGAAGATTCTTTTGTCTTTAGTAACCGGTTAGTTTTCTAATATTTTGAATGATTTAAAATTTAATTTATATGTTAATGAGCGCTTGTCAATTTTAATGTGAATAAAACGTGTTTTAATGTGTTACTTTTACTTAAATACTTAAAAAATTAAATGTGTGTTCGTAACGAGAGATAAATAATACCTATAGATTTTAGAAAGATATAAATTTACTTTTCTTTGATATTAAAACTAAATTGATGTCAATGTTTAAATGATTTTTTTTACTGTCCGTTACTCAAACGTAGTGTATCTAGTTCTAGATATCCATTCTTAAAGCAGATATTGATTTTATATATGATATATGTCAATGCCACCTAACCTTCATGAAAAAGCGTACTTACCTACTCCTATTTTAGAGCGTACTTGCAACTCCTCTGCTTGCAGATGTCCATAGGTGGCGACAATTGCTTACCATTCGGCTGCTCGTTTACCTCCTATATCATAAAACAATCAAAAACATATTGATCAGTGTCAAACATCCGCAAACTGCCTGCAATTCAAAATAATTGTCAGATAAACATATTATGTGCATATATCATAGCTTAGAGCTAATTAGTATGGGTATGAAATCAGCGCAGTGTGGGGGAGGAAGGAATATAAATCATGCAATCTGTCACCTTTAAATTATTTGCATATTGCGTTGCAATACTGGCTATTGTTTTTAAAAATATTGTTTTGTCTTTGATACGAATCAGGTCCTTAACGCATTTTATTGTAGACTAGCGACCCGCCCCTGCTTCGCACGGGTACACAAAACCAACAAATTATACACCCAAACGTTCCTCAAGAATCACTCTATTGATAGGTAAAAACCGCATGAAAATCCGTTCAGTAGTTTTTGAGTTTATCGCGATACAGACAGGCAGTCGTAGGGCGACTTTGTTTTATAATATGTATTGATGACAGGCGGGATACCTAGAAAGTTATATAATTACAGATATAACTTACGTATTAAAATAAATATATATTTAAATTTAGTTTACTATAAAACTTCGATGCTGAATTATATTTTTCATTTCTAATGCTCTGAAAGTGGGTCATTGTTGTTCTACAAGGTGTGCAGAAAGTGATACGTTACGAGCACTAGAGCATTTACGTTATATGTACGTTTTTTAAATATTTTTTACGATAAGCAATATTTTCATTCCGATATTTAACTCCTCATTCCATAGATAACGATATTTTTACCTAAATTGTTAATTTAAGGTAGTACTGTATAAGTGTATACTTATTCATTATTTTTTTAATACACATTCATTTTACTTTCGTCGTATTTGAAATGAAAAGTAGAGTGTTTATTTGTTTAACTCGTTAGAGCGCCAAACTACCTCCCCAGTAATGAGTGCCTTTCATCCCCTGGTTAAGAGGCTGTCAACACCCAATGTCCTTGAAATTGATGTTACTTAAACAGTTTTTTAAGAAAGACTATTTGTTTTAGTCAAGTAAGAAACATATATGTTCATATTAATTATATTTCAAAGACCGTGGTTGTACTCGATACATGATTGAACGAAATCGGCTCGATAGAAAATAATTGCAAAGATTGGTCTTAAAATCACAATTAAACGGTTTTATGTCTTTATTGTTTTGACTTATGGGTCTGCAATTAAAATAACAATTTCAAAACATTTATATCTAAACCGTGGTTGAGTAAAATATTACACTAATAATCCACTTTTTTTTATTTAATATTTTTCTTATAATTCCCTTGCCCAGGCCCAGTAACATGTGACAGTGCTATCTCATTTACTCCGATACAAATAGACAGTGTGCGCGCTTTAGGTATTGACAGCCTCTTAACAATCTACTATGGAACTGGTATTAAATTGTTGTTTTTTATTTGTTTCCTCAGATTTCGATAAAATATGGCGGATAGAACAAGTGTACAAAATAGGCGCAATTTCATGTCCAAAAAAATCTTCCACCGAGTTAAATAAACGTATGGAACTATCGAAACTTAACGAAAAATAACATAATTTTTTTTGTCCCAAATTGGGATTTCGTTTTTTTTTTACCCAGAATGAGAAACTCTTTTAACAAGATAAATTTTATCAAAATCTATCAAAAATTAAATGAATACCGGCCTATTAATGAACAAGGTATTAGCTGTTATAATTTCCTCTATTAAGTCACTAATCCAGCAAAATGACTTCAACTGTGTTCTTCATCAACAACGTGCTGTATAATTTCATAGTTATCGTGCGATAGGGTGCGCGCGCGCAATTAAGGCGATACAGACAATCAGGGCGTATCTGTGATCTATTGGCTATAGCGGTTATTACTTGCCTGCCTTGCTTGCGGTGGTTATGTTATGCATAAGTAGGAAAATTCTAGCGTTTTTAGGGTTCCGTAGCCAAATGGCAAAAAACGGAACCCTTATAGATTCGTCATGTCCGTCTGTCTGTCCGATTATTTTTGATAGATTATGATTTCTTTATTATTTTCATCATGTAAGTTTTTTTTGTGTATTGGTTTCTTTTCCCTAAATTACGATTAAATCACAATACACGTCATTTTAGACTAATTTATACGAATTTATATTATAGTGGGTCGGCCCAGATACCGCTGGAGCGACAGTGTACAGGCGGATCTGTGCCAACTCAAAGCCGATAACTGGCAGGAAGTGGCACAGGATCGGGACAGGTGGCGTTCTCTCGTTTTGGAGGCCAAGACCCTCTTTGGATCACTGCGCCAATAGTTAGTTCTTCAAGAAGGTAAATAACGATTGATATACCTAACATGCAAATGTCACATTTAATAAAAATATGACTTAACGTTTAGAGTGCGTTCGAAACCTAACAATACACATTGAAAATAACATCAGCTTATCGGACTCATGTTTTGTATAAAATAAGCACCAGAAGTTAAAAATAAATGGTAGCATCGCATTATGCATTGATGCAGCGTGCAGTAGCGAATCGCCGCAGGCGCAGCTTCGCGCTGCCATCTATGGCGTATATGTAACCTCTATTTCTTGTTCAAAGCTTAAATTAGAATTTTAAATACTTCGTGAGACTTGAGATATATATTTAATCGAGTCACTCACATAAAATAAACTAGTGGGTCTGAGCTGTACCTCGTGTTAAGCTTAGAATATATAAAAATGAAAAATACTTAGTTCGTTGAGTCGTAATTAGTAATGAACTCACAATGGACTTAAGCGCCATAGACGCTATTGGCGCTTGGTCCCTAATGCCAATTTCCGCATTTCGAAATAATTCCAAAAACTGGAAACAAAAAAAATCTATTTAATCATTAAATCCGGTCACAAAATTGTACGAGAATCGGTTAAGAATTGCGACTTGTAGATGAGAACCTCCGGATCTACGAAAGAAAAATGCCCGAGTTAAACCCGCGGCCTTCGCTGACGTTTCGACCAATAAAGTAAGATCTTTTCCGACGTTGGATTTTGCAACAACAGCTTGACTTTCGACAAAGATCTCCTCTAAAGATTTCCATTTCTTCCTACCTTCTCTTCGAATTTCAATAGCTAAGCTAAGCGATTTTTAAACTACGTAATAAACACCTCGCATTAAGGGGCTGTCAATACCTAAAGCGCGCACACTGTCTATTTGTATCGGAGTAAATGAGATAGCACTGTCGCATGTTAGTTACTGGGCCTGGGCAAGGGAATAATAAGAAAAATATTTAAATAAAAAAAAGTGGATTATTAGTGTAATATTTTACTCAACCACGGTTTAGATATAAATGTTTTGAAATTGTGATTTTAATTGCAGACCCATAAGTCAAAACAATAAAGACATAAAACCGTTCAATTGTGATTTTAAGACCAATATTTGCAATTATTTTCTATCGAGCCGATTTCGTTCAATCGTGTATCGAGTACAACCACGGTCTTTGAAATATAATTAATATGAACATATATTTTTCTTACTTGACTAAAACAAATAGTCTTTCTTAAAAAACTGTTTAAGTAACATCAATTTCAAGGACATTGGGTGTTGACAGCCTCTTAAAGGTCAGTTATTCGCGATTGTCTGCTTTTGCGAATAACAGACAGGCCGATATCGTCCGGCGAACTGGTAATCAGTGGGCTCCTTAATAGCGTCTCCTGAGGGTCGGTGTCCAGTCAACTCTATGGCTGCTGCTCGACGCAACGTTGGAGCAATTGCGCCACGACACCATTTTCCATGGCGCTGACGGGACGCCGACATTCAACGGCCAGTGTTGGGTTTCTCTATAAAACGTTTAAATAAATATTGACTATGTATGAAGTTCGTGGAGCGGGAACCAGAAGCAATGACAACTTAACAGTTGCTTTATAAATATGTCTAAAAACTGCCACCTGTTCATAAAGAAAATGACAAAAGTAAGACTCACTTTTATCATTTTCTTCACTTAGAAATACAAATACTCTTTATTGCACACCTCAACACAGAAAAAACAATGAATAGGTACATCAACATCAAAAGGAGGTAAACAACAGGCGGTCTTATCGATAAAATCCGCTCTCTTTCAGAGAAAAAAAGGTACACTTTTCGAGTTTTATACAAGGTTCCGTGTACTGTTTATAATTTATATTCTAAGCATTATACTCTCGCCTCCAACCCTAACGTCTGAAAATAAAGCAAGTCTAACCACGTATGCGCACACGCAGTAGCCACCGCCGCGGGCGCGCGCCGAATCGGGGCGTTGTTAATGTTATTGTACCTCCATGCCTCACCACCGCTCTTCGAGTATTCATAAACGGGAAATCATTACTCGCGTTAACGTCAAATGTGATAATTGGGGACAGGAGGGGGGGACATTAAACAAAGGAAATTTTCCACAATTCATGAACGTGGCTGATAACATTGTGCTTTTTACAATCTTTGAATCACTGAAGTAATCTATCCCCAGTTACCTTAATTGACGGTACTTTTTCGTCAAATTACTGAGGGAATAACTTTTCGCAACGTGGCGGCCATTTTGATGACGTCATTGCATGCCTGCGCCACTGTCTTTCGGCAGTCTTGGAGTCCCACTAGTCCCAGTAACATGCCCAGGTTGGGCAATTACGACTAATTTTCATCATACATTAAAAAAAGCACGCAATGAAATGGTACATCGCGTTATTCTCGTGCAATACCCAGATTAACTTTCCAAACATCAAGAAAACCGATAAGATATTTATGAGATATTAATACGTTAATTACACTGCGCTCGGTGACGGAAATAATGTATAATTATGCTTTTATAGTAGCAAAAACCACAAACGCACAGTGAAAGGTTACAAAAACACTAAACACTAAACATTCGCTATCTAACAGGGCAATTCGAACGAATACTAACATTTGAATGATTTTGAATCATGTCATTTAGTTATCGTGCGTCTCGCACGCGCCAATACATCTACGGACAAGTACGAACGAAATGCACGATAACTAAATCAGTTAGATGTCATTCTGATATCAGTTTACGTTCGAATTAGCCTGATAGCTATCCTATGACAATAAAAACTGGAACAGTTAATGTTGTTGCTTGATTTTGCTGGCAGATGGCGTGTGCGTGCGCGTCACACTCTGAATGACATTGTGTGGTCTAAGTTTTAGGCGTTTATCATCTAAGGTTCCGGGTAAGACCGGACAATTTTTCGACGAGTTGGAAGGGGTCACCAAAAAATTATTACATATTTCTCACTAACTTTTACCTCCCAATGTTTAATGAAAATTATAGAGAAGAAAAACACTACCCTCCTCCCATTGGCAGTCCGATAAAAACAAGCTTTTATTCTTAATTCACTTAGTGCCCCTTATAACTATAAAATATTTTAGAAGTAATCTACACTTAAATTACATTTTTTCAAGACACCAAACCGAAAAACCTTCTTAGACTATGATTGCTAATTCTAACTCTAAAGCAACGAGAATAAGAAAGAAAGAAAGAATGCATACGATGAAAAAATCCGGTCTTTTACATTAAACTTTTTCACACTTTTTAAACGTTCGTACCACACGACTAACACGAATGAGCGATAACTACAATTTGGCAAGAGGCGGAATGAAATGGCGTCACAAATTGTATTGCTAGTGATGTAAAATAACCCACGATCTTAACCCATCCGATCTTATCCCAGTATACCTTAAGTATCACCCCTGCTTAATGTCCGTCCGTCTGTCTGTCTGTGACCTCTTAATAATAAATATATAATGGCGTAGATACCGCTGAAGTGACTACCCAACTGGCGTGGCGTGAATTGACTATGGTAGATTTTAGGTATGGATATTGACAATGTCATGTACTAGCAAATTGACATCTTGCCTTTTACATTAAGTACAAGTTCTGACAAGTTGTGATTTAACATGTTTGCCACTATGTCAAGCATAATAAAGGGGTAGATCTAAAGATAAATCGGTGTGGGATAAGCCACCCACCATTGGCATCTAAATTATCTACCAAAAATACTTAACGGGCGCCTAATTGGCTAGGCGTCCGAAATAGGCATCTTTACCCTTCTCTGTCACGAAATAAATCCTTGTAATAGTGACAACTGTTGCCACAGTCCAGAAATGTTGAAATTTTGCATTTTTTGGAGTAATATACGTCAAAAAGATTTATTCTGTGTGTTCAGAGACAGTAATAACTCTACAATGGATAAGGCATCTTATCGCTTGACTTTAAAGGTGACTTTCGGATGTCGATTGCATCTTCATTACTGTGGCGTCGTTGTTTGCTGCCGCTGTATCTGTCATTTTTTTTATAAAATTTGTAACATTCTCCACCGCATTACTGCCGCGATTATGACGTTCATTCCGTCACTCGTCGACGAGAATCGGATGAGATATACGACCTGAGGGCCTACCGTTACCACGTCCGACGTGTTGCCTCTCTGTAGTACTTGTAAATTCGTACGTAAGTGTGACAGGGAGGCAACACGTCGAACGTGGTTCGCGGTAGGCCCTCTCTAATGCGACCATCCGAACATTCCGGACACACAAAAGCATTTTTACCCAAGCTGAAACGGCTCGCTTGACATAAATAGCCCTTTTTCTATAGCTACTTTCAACAATAATTTTATTATAATAAACCTATAAACAAAAACTTTGAAAAACGATTCATTGAAATGTGCGATCGCTATGATTTACACCAACCGCGACGTCCCAAGTAGCACGAAACTGCTGTATAGTAGCTGAATTATTGTCCCCAACAGAACCCTAAGCTGTATAAACCAGCTGAATAAGAGTGTTAGAGGCGCTGTAAGTGCTTATATAACTCTATTTTGGGCACAAATTAATCAGCTGTCAGCTGAATAATTGAAAATATTGCACTATATCAGCATTATATCAGCATTACTAAAGGTAACAGTCACCCTAAGAGCTGAACATTGACTGATTAGTGGATCACGTGTTACCTATTTACAGCGCAATGATTGATTAATAGAGTCCCTGTTACCCTTTCTTCAGCACAAAGTACTTAAAAGGATTGATTTAATGCTTCTAAGCAGTTGAGAATGCATAATTGGGACGATTGTGAATATTTATTGCTCCATTTATTATTTTTTGATATTGTTTAGCGTGAACTATTTCGTGACATGGTGTTTATGGAGGATATGGTGGTACAATAAACGTTAGTTTCGGTAAGTACAACATTATTATTTTTCCATTTAATTTGTGTGAATTTCGAATGGGAAAGAAAGTTTATTGTCAAATACTATATTAATATAGATCAAATTTTACACGCGCCCTCAAAATATCACTGTTTACTTGAAAATTTTAGTATTAGATAGGTCGATAATATGAACAAAAAATACTTTTTTATTTATAAACTCGTATAATTTGACGATAAGCTGTTACTCATAAAACTATTAGATTTCCTATACAAATCCGGTGTAGTTTTCGTTGACTTAATTAGGATAAATTCATAATATCATATCACTGAAATCTAAAAAAATGGCCGAAAACCTATGTATACTGTATTAACCACGATAAAATGGTATAAGCTGTTTTAGTGTTCACTCGAGGTACATTGACCAGTAATGGGCTGTCTAAGTGTCCACACGTGGTACGTAAGTCAGCAAAGAGCTGACACGACGAGATCTTGTGTCAAACAATACAGCCACAGATTCGTGTATAGCATAATTGTGGGCCACATTGTACGCAAATAGTGGCACAGTTAGCAATGAACTACATTAGCAGATTAATAGCCCACGCTAGTACAAGTATTCAGCTCCAATTGGGTTCACGTGCCACATGTGATCTAATAACCAGCAGTTTGCTGTAATTCAGAATTATATGAATTCACCCAAAGCGATCATGTGGACTTTATAAGTGCTACTATAAGATTGCGTGGAATAAGCTGATTAACACTACTAAAGTTCCACTACATGCAGCAAGACGCATTATATCATTGTTAATTGATGTCACTGAATGACTGATTGCAATATAGTAGTTCACATGTTCTTTCTTAAAATGCAAGCGTTTAAGGGTACACTTGTGGTGTCCTATTCAGAATATAGCTTAGTTAAAGCCCACAAAAATGCGCCATTACAGCTTACAGTTCCTCATTTCAGCTCTCAGTTCCATTAATTGCTAAAAGCTGTATAATATAGAACTGTTTTCCTATATTAATGCTTGCAGCATTACAGTGCTGCCGTGGTGATGCATAATATCGTTATTATACAGACGAGAGCTTAATTTTCAGCTATTGCAGTTGGGATGTCATATTATAACTCTATATAAATGCTAAAGTTACCGACGTGAACATGTTGTGACACCTTATAATGCAGTTTTGTGCTACTTGTTACGCTCTTACGGGCGCACACGCTACCACTTTCATACGGTATCGTTTCCTACTGGATTATTTATGAAATAAATAATTAATGACTAGATTTTTTTTTGAAACCGTGTTATATTTAGGATATTTAAGTCAAACAGTCCAATAAGTAACAATTTGCAGTTTCCATCCATACCCATTCGTAAAAAAATAAGAATCCCCCTACGCTATACATTTTATGTAAAAAATGCCTAACATAATTTTGGAAAAGAGCTTATACTATTCAAAGTGCTGGATCGATTTCTATGAAACATAACAAAAAAAAAAACGCATCGAACTTGGCCTATCCGTTGGAGAGCTACGATATGTCACAGACAGACAGACACACCGACAGACATTAACGTCAAAAATATAACACCCCTCTTTTTGCGTCAGTGGTTAATGTAATGAGAATCAGACAGACAGAGATTCAACAATAAAAGACTATAATTTTACGAGTACATACTCCATTAGAATTGACCTTCCATTTAATAGAAATTGTATTCATATATTTCACATACCTACACTTATTTGTGTTAAGCCTTGTATAAACGATACAATAACATTGTTCGCACTCGTACTTCCGTAGAATACTTTCATATACGAGTACACATGTTTACCAAATAGCAATCGAGATGGCGCTGTACCGGAAGCGGCGATTTCTACATCGCGCTAATGAAATGTTTATAGGGATTGTATATAGGGGTTTGGGATTATTTTGGTCATATTGGACACCAGCTACCCACACCGTCCCCAAAATGACTGCCATTCGACCACCCCACCAGTCGGTGGGGAAGCGACCCGCGACAGCCGCCGCAGCCATGGAGCGGTAGCGGCCCCTCATACCCCCCTGACATCGACATATCGACAGATCACTCACTCACTGGTCATATTGGTTTTGACTGGTTGTTTATTCTTTCTAAATCCTTCAAAAGTAAAGAGCGCGCTTTTTGAACGAGTTAGGAGTACATACAATCATTTTTGTTTGATGTATGTAGTAGGTAAGTCTGAAATATGAGAACTTGGTTTGATTAGCCTTTAAAACAATTAACATAAACCTAATTTGATAGATACGACCTACGCATCAATTAACAAAACCAGCTAGTCGATTACAAAATTTTCTCAAATTTAGAGTCGTTGGTTAAAAACGTCTTTACGTAACTCCTATAAATTAACCATTTTATCACATGATTTATTCTGCTTTAAAATACCACGTTACCTTTTTGGTTCTGGTGCTCTTAATTAATTGCTATTAATGCTAATGTTCTATGTAATATATGAGATAGGGATCGTTAGAACTTATCAGATCGAGAACGGGTTTAGAGAGATTAATTTTGTGGGTTTACATATACATGTGCAAGGGAGAAGATATCTTTACATTAGTGAAGGAAATTAAATTAAAATCATATGTCAAATACATAGCGGCTCTAATGACGTAGATATTTCTTTTGCTATAGTATTAATAAATCTCGAAAACTTGTGTTTGAAGTTAGAATAAAATACGATTACATAATTGATGACAGAAGTAGGTATTCGTTTTTAAATTTGACGGTTAAGTAATGGTTTCGTTATGCAGTTACCGTAATCCTCATTTAATAAATGAAGTTATAGAAATGAAAATTCATTTATTATATGCTGGTTGAAGTTCCTATTTAGTTATATATTATATGAAGTTATATTACTCGTAAGTAATGTCAGTCCCTTATTCAACTCGTTTAATTTTACATAGCGCAAGTTGAAGATATCGACAAAAATCATTTCAAAATGACACAGATTTTTTAAATAATTGACTGTAACTACTCTTCTTCTTCCTCGCGTTGTCCCGGCATTTTGCCACGGCTCATGGGAGCCTGGGGTCCGCTTGACAACTAATCCCAAGATTTGGCGTAGGCACTAGTTTTTACGAAAGCGACTGCCATCTGACCTTCCAACCCAGAGGGTAAACTAGGCCTTGTTGGGATTAGTCCCGACGATGTTTTCCTTCACCGAAAAGCGACTGGTAAATATCGAATGATATTTCGTACATAAGTTCCGAAAAACTCATTGGTACGAGCCGGGGTTTGAACCCGCGACCTCCGGATTGCAAGTCGCATGCTCTTACCGCTAGGCCACCAGCGCTTCAATTGACTGTAACTACTACTATACTAAAAAAAACTATATAATTTGTATAACTTATTGTCAATGCGGAGAAAATCGCCATACAAAATTTATTGCTGCTAAGACAGTCATGGCATGACAGTCAAGCTGTGGTGGCCGAGTGGATATGACGTCCGACTTTCAATCCGGAGGTCGTGGGTTCAAATCCTGGCTCGTACCAATGAGTTTTTCGGAACTTATGTACGAAATATCATTTGATATTTACCACTAGCTTTTCGGTGAAGGAAAACATCGTGAGGAAACCTGCATACATCTGCGAAGAAATTCAAAGGTGTATGTGAAGTCCCCAATCCGCATTGGGCTAGCGTGGGGACTATAGCCCCAGCCCTCTCGAGCATGAGAGGAGGCCTGTGCCCAGCAGTGGGACGTAAATAGGCTGAGTTATTATTATTATTAAGACAGTCATAGTGTCGAGAACTCTCGTACTTATACATACGTCGCTCGGACACAGTCAGAAACGAAAGCTTCACTCCTTTTGCTCCAATAAACTTCTGTAAATGAAATCCTTCTTAAATGCAGTTAATTATGCTGGGCATTTTCCGCAAATCGAAAATCATTGTGCCCATTTTGCCTAAAAACGATGTAGCACTACTCTAACCACCCCTTCCTCCACAAAACCTAGCAGTCCAGGTTGCTAACTGCTTCCTTTAGTGTGCACGGAGTCCCTAGGTATTTGCTCCTGTACTCTACTCTACCTGTTTACAGTCTAGGAGAATATATTTTGCTGTTTCCTCTTCCATGCACGCTCTGCACATGGGGCTGTCTGTTTTACCCATTATGTTGGTGTTTGTTTAGTGTGTTATGTGCTGGATTAATCCTATTATATTGCGTAGTTACTAAAGAGGTTGTACATAGCAGTGTCGGTCGAACGTTGATTGCAATTGACCTTTAACCATTGCAAATTGAACCGTAAACAGTAGTGGACTGTTACAGTTTACGGTTCAATTTCTAATGTTTATTGGTCAATTGCATTAAGGTTTCGGCCAATACTGGTAGATAGTCTTGTCCACGTTGACCTTAACATAATATCATGGTGGTGATATGATCGCGAGAAGTGTTATATACTGTTTATCGTCCATAATAGTCCGTTGATAAGCAGAGTCAACTAATCTGCTTATCAAACGAAGGTCACTTCTAGGTTTAAGGAAAATATCCATGTGTGTACCTACTTTAGAGTAGAGTAGAGAGCGTTTCGTGGCAAAATAAAATAAGAAAACAACACGCGACGTAACATATAAGCCACGAAATGATCCCGACTGCGCTGGTCTTCCGTCGAAGCCAATTATACAACGTACTTCGTACAGCACATAGGCTACTTATTTAACGTTTGGCAAATTTTACATTGTGTTTCTGTTAAGGATCTGCATACATGATAACTATAATTTAACTTTCCTATTAGGCTGTTAAGAGACTCTTATAGGGGGCAGTTTATTTAACAAAAAGAGCCATTTTAATTTCATAATCGTAATTTTAATTTTATGAAGTCAAAAAAGCCACAGACCAAAGGCACAAAAAATACGTCAATAAATGTTATTTACAGTACATATGGGGCTACTTTATAGCACTAGTGCGAGAAGTAGCATATTACGTTACTGTGTCGAACATTTAAAGGGCCATATGTACTGTAAAACGTTGTACGATACATGTGCGAATAGGTAATTCGCAACTCGTGTCGATTTAAAACACTCCCTTCGGTCGTGTTTTAATTTATCGCCACTCGTTTCGAATTTCCTATTTTTCGCACTTGTATCGTAATGTACTATTTTGTATTAACTGAAAACGTTTGCAATTATACACATACTCGTACCTATAGGTATTAGGTATGGATGTATATATCGAAATAGCAGCATTTGCGTAGATTTTCAAGCCCTGCTATATGAATTGAAGAAATACTTAGTTATAAAAAAAAAAAAAGAAATGTAGCTTGACATGTGGTCGCCTATTTGCCGAATAAATGTATGAGCTTGACTTTAGCTAAATGTATAGCGCCTAGATGTTTCCGCCTCGGCAGACGATGTGGTGGAACATATTCGCAAGAAGATTCGATTCGAGCTGACTGTTCCAGCTGCGTCATTAAGTGTACTTCAGCTCGTTTGTGGTGCGCGGTCGCGGCCGCTGCTGGAAACCATCGCGAGCACGCTTTCTGACCGAACGGTGTATCGGCGGTTCCATGGGAATCTACCCAATCCTACAACGGATCACGTGACGCAAAAAATTGTGTTGGCTGAATGTTTTTTAGCTTATAAAATAATTGATTTAGTGCAAGAAGGTTGTGTTGTGAACCCCTGGACTAATACTCTACGACGCTAGATCCTGCCAGGATAGGCGGCTATCCTGATTGCTATTCGTCCCGCGAGCGATCATTAGCGCCCATCCGTCTCTGTCGCTCTGGTAATTACTGCGCGCGCGCCGATGGGATCCGCACCGACCGTAGGGTCGAGTCCCGCCGCCGTCTGTCATTACAATATTTTTTGTCTAAGTCGTGTCTTTTAGTCGCTATCGTGTCGTGTCGTTATCATGTACGTAATTTTGACAAATATGACTCCAGTGTTGGCCGAACGTTAATTAGAATTGAAAATATTAAAAATCCGGGAAAACGCTAGGTTGAAGAAGTAAGAACGTTTGGCCAACACTGTATGACACTATAGCCACCGAGATGGACGACATGTTTAATATATTTAATAAACGAAAATGTATATACATATATAATTAAATGTTTTGCGCACTTCGGAGTTCAGTACCTAAGTATAACGATATCATACAATATTCAAAGGGAAATAAGAGAATTTAACTCTACACTACACATGCACTCTGAAAAAAATATCTAAAAAGCGATGGTTTCTATTTTTTAATCTTATTTCAAGAATTTTTTTTTTCAATGGATTGACCCATGGCCATGTGTGGTAGGCACGAACCCGGCTATTGACAAATCATTTGACGTACAGCCGAGGCACGGTAACTTTTTTTTAATTCACACTTTTAATTAACATAAAGCCGGTGAAACCTCTTTTGTTTTTGATTGTTTGCCCATGATGTAATTGACTGGAGAGGCTGTAACCAAGTTACAACTCTTACACCATAGTGAAGATTATAAAGAGATGAAAGGAAAAGTTGTAATTAAACGCATTGTAATGCACGATTAGAAATTAAAATGTAACATAAGGTTCCTCTTAATTTATAATTCAAGGTTAATAAATGATTTATACATTTAGAAACTTTAAATACTCGTAAAGAATCAGCCAGAAAAGAAATTTTATTCGAAATGTGTGTATCTTTATTCCTTTAGCAGTGCGATAGTTCTGAATTCAAATAATCGTTGCCAGTTATCTATCACGAGACTGGGAAGGTTTGAAACCTAGTCTTTTGTAGCTAACTGGCAATGATTGTATATTTGAATTCAGAACTGTCGCCCTGCCAGATGAATAAAGAACTGCAGACGGCGATTCGGAGGGTGGCAGTACTGGCAGTCATTAAGGGTAGTTGATTTTATAATCTTGCTAATTGAAGAAAAAATATATAATTTCAGAAATCTACGTCTGCGTTTATATTCTCCACCATAGTTAGACCACATTCCTTTTTACAGTACTCTACTACTATCTATAGTGTTTAGATATGTAGCTGGATATTTCGTGGTTCATTTTATAGCACATTTATGTTATGTAATACGCAGTAAAGTAAAACATTTCCATGTACTTCTATCAAACGCTAAAAAGCCTGGAAGCTAAACATTATAATCTTACGCAAAAGAGCTCAAACCAGAAAAAAAATCAAGTCATGATTGCTTTGCAAAGTTCTCGATAATACTCGCTTTGTGCATATTTTTGTCAAGCAAATAGTACCACTATGCCAATAGTCAATAAAGCGCTTTTAACATAAGGATAGATATAGAAATCACCCTTATTGGCAGCTGACATAGTTTCGCTTGATATTAAAATATTTTTTGCTTTGACTAGGAAATCCGGAGCATCTGAGCGTTCCCGTGTTACATGAGTGATCTTGTTTTTAAGATTACTTCCGATACTTTGTGAGGAAGTATTCTGTACTTCCTTGCGGCAATTCATGTTTTACTTGCTTTAATGTTGTTTGATACATTTATGTGTGATAGATCTCTCACTAAAATACTTCATTAGTTTACAATAGTATTTGATTTTTCTACAATTAAAACATTACAATACAATACATTTATATTTGAGTTTTCTACAATTAAAACAATACAAATCTCTTATTCAACCGCTTGAGTTTTTCCTCTCAGTCGTAATCTAACTGTCAATGTCACATTTTACCAAAACTGCGGCAAAACTATCTGTCACTTGTCAAACACTTACAAATTAAAACTGAAAGATCGTTCGAGATATCCTTAACATCTAACATGTGTTTTGCGCTAGATTGGTTATACCTATATTACTTCGTAAAGATGGGCCTTACGAGCACCAAGAATGGTGCCAGCACAGCGGTGTCATTGACACCAATGTGCACGAATGCGAGACAAGCGTGCAGTCCAACGCAACTAGTTGCGACTTGCGACCAATTGTGCGCGTAATGCGAACTTATCAACAAATCGCGTTGTAGCATTCCGAGGCACACCAAACGAGAATGTTTGGTCGGAATTATATGAACGGGCCTATCTTTACTATTGAAATCTTTGATTTTGATTAAATCTGCTTTATGGCTAGTACGTATACCGTGTCAACAAAAACGATACTTTCCTTTAAATCTGAGGACTGGGTCTTCAAAGCAAGCTTATATTATATATTTAGCTTCACCAAAAAAATTGAATTTAATTGGTGTTTTATGTTGTACAATGTTCATACATATATGATCCTGAGGCCCTACCGCGAACACCAAGGATCGCTAATTGAGAGCATTTTTCTCTGTCACTATAATTACTCCTTAATTGGAGTAAAAGAGACAGATGCTCGCAATTGGCTACGTGACAATTTTTTGGAAATAATGTCAATCGACCTTGATTTTCCTGGGGATCAAATGTCTATATAGAACTCATGGCATTTAAGCAACACAAAGGTCAGAAATGAGAGTTAAAGTCTGACGCTCGCACTCGACGATTGAAACGCCTCTAATCTCTAAAATAATTTTTTTTTTTTTTACTTTTTGAAAGTAAAAAAAAAAATTCAGACTGAAGCCTTGTAATTTTTTATAATCTCAATGTGTCTTTTTAAATTCCACTTTTTTATAATAGATGGCTTATTTTCTATCTGTTTATCTAAATTTTGTTATAATATTCAACATGTGTCAAGTACCCAATTTGCAAATTTCGGTGTTCGCGGTACGCCTTATAGTCGCCAGGAGGTTAAAAGTAAACAAGTTTTGCGGTAGGTTTAAATTGTCTGCCACATAAGTACTGTTTAGTCATAATTTTAACACCTGATTCGAAGTTTCGATACTTTCGATTATGTGTTTTCAAAGTGGAATGCACTAATCATTGCCGTAAAATGTTTCGTTTCTCTGTCTGTGAGTCACAAGCCCAATCGCCTTAATGTTATCGATGTCTTTCACAAAATAGGTTTTTGTGTTGATAATTCATAGATAAGATTAACTTTCTTTTCAAATAGTTTCATTCGTCGAATGTCCTAAAAACCGTAACAAATATGGAATTACCTTTTTGTTATCGGCGAAAGATAATATTGCGACATTTGAGTTCTGTAAATAGCGATTAGGAGATATATCTGAGCTGTGGAAATTATTCTCTCACTAGTTGTATTATACGAGTATAACCTTAACAAATTATACGCCTAAACCTTTCTCAAGAATTCCCATCGCGCCAATTTTTTTTAATTTGCAGTTTTTTTCTACTACCGGAAATGGCTTAACAGACTATATTTCTCCTGACTGGAAAGGCTTGCCTAACTATACTTTCTTACATAGCCAATCTGTCGGCCGTTATTTTTCCTAAAGTCCAATAGTCTACGTCCATACTTTCCCGCTCCCCTGAGGGCCTACCGCGAACCATGTTCGACGTGCTGCCTCTCTGTCTCACTTGTAAATTCGTACGTAAGTGTGACAGGAAGGCAACACGTAGAACGTGGTTCGCGGTAGGCCCTCTTACATTGAACTGTTTACTGTGTCAGCGGGACCACCGCGCATGCGCCCACGCCACGAGCAACACAAACACTTGGTTCCTTATAGCATTCATTGTTCAAGTCTTAGAGTACTACGAACAATCGTGACTATAGATGGGTCTTATGTCTTTGCAGTAAGGTATAGATTAGGACTGTTAATTAAGGTACTGGGAAGGTCGGATACCTTTACAAATTTTGATGAAGCTGGCATGTTAGTAAGATGTATACGGGTAGTTCTAAAACGAAAAAACACCTAAAAAGTGGCGGATGATTCCGAAAAGGGACTCTTATTACAAGGGAATATGAGTGATTTTAAAATGATTTTCAGGATTACCAATAACCGAAATTACCCGAATACACCTATAGAAAAGTAGTTGCTAGTAAACGTAGTAACATTTGTAACTTTTTTATTTTTAACAGTTAGTAATCGTACAGAGTATATTCACTACATTTCCGTTGACTCATTTAGGGAAATATAATTACTAACACTTAAGCATAAACCTAACATTAATCTACATTCTAGACATGTAACAATGTTGCCATTATACCAATTAAAGTTATTTATGGACGATAATTGCATTCTTTATCAATATAGTGATTATCTCTATCCCATTCTATAATGTCACAAATGATATATTTCCTATGCCTGTATGTCATATTCTTATATTTACAATAGTATAAATAAAACTTAAAGATTTACAACTATATGTGGGTCAAAATTCTTTACGTTGCCTTGTTTTTTGTCCCCAAAAAATGTGACAGAGTGGAGCTTCTCGTATGGGGTGAAATTTAGTTTTTAATTTTCCTCAAGATAATTATAATCTACAGCTAGAAAGACATACAATAGCACTCAACTTTTTTTTTAATAAAAGACAAAACTAGAAGCGTGACAGAGTGGTCAGAAACGAGACAACAAAAAATAATTTTGACCCATGTGGTCAAAGGTCACACATAAAATGTTTTACCAAAGACAAACGCAGAGATTATAACCTAACTTATATATCCTTATTTAATTAGAAGTAATGTACTGACGTGTGTACTTGACATTAGTTACGTATATGGTATGTAGTTCCGTATATACTTCCGATTGACCGGATAGGGCATGAGTGATTCAAATCGTGACATTTGTTCGAGATCAATTAGCCCTTGGACAACTATGTGTGTATGTGTCCTTTGAAAAAGTCTTTTTTACTCGTAGCTTCGCTGAATCTCGTCAGAATAGAAAAGAATTATTTTTATTCGTAAACACAAACAAGACAAATTACATAATATAACAAAAACAGAAAGTATTAAGTGCCATGAAATGGACTCATCTCAGCATGTTGCTGGTGGCTTCCAGCGCTGATCTTCCGATGAGACCATCAAGTGAGAAAAATCACGGAAGGTAACAAATAATAAGAAGAAAGGCTTAAAATAACATAGAGTGAACCAATGGTTAAACAAGAACAAGTTAAACAGCAAGAAGATACAACTTAACGACTAAATTAAATAAGGATTATTATTTACTTGTCTTGTACTTTATATTATAGGACATTATTACACAAATTGACTAAGTCCCACAGTAAGCTCAATAAGGCTTGTGTTGAGGGTACTTAGACAACGATTGATTTATATAAATCAAGCATCGTACACATAACACTGTATCGGTCCGGTCGGACATACCTTGGCTGAACATTACAGCTGCATATGCAACTACCGCCAACGGTAGCTACACGAACTAATGGCAATGACAGACCAGACCAATATCGAGCGTTCATTAAATCAATTTTACAAAATTTGTTTATTATCAAAACAGCATCAAAGGAGGATGAATACTAAAATAATAATACTTAAATAAGTATGGCGTATCAGGAATGATGAACCATTGCAATGCAGAAGGAACAATAACTTAATTGTGGTTTAGTTTGTTAGTTCTGTTATTATAGTAGCGGTGCCAATCATGAGACATTTAAGAGTAAATTTGGTGAATTTTTGATATTTCACCGATACCTACCTCTAACATTTATTTTCTACCGCTTTGCGTGTCAATTTTCGAATTTTCTATTCGTCTTTTATGTTTTCGGTGTGTCTATTAAAATATACTGCAATTTCAAAATAAATTTAATGAATGAATGGTCAAACCTAAGCAGCTCTGTGATTCTTGTTTATGGTAAAATGCCCATGCTTCAAAACTGTGATGGTAAACTCATATTTTATATGTTTTTTTTTGTATACGTTTTATTATCGGCGTCACATCCATTATATGTAGGGGTGTTTACTACTTATAACTGTATCTTGAATTTCTTCTTTTGCCAATGTCAAGTGTTGCATGACGTTGTTCTGTTGCTTTTACTAGAAAGATAGCTGGACTAAAACCCACGATGGATTGCTGGGTGTTGAATATTAAAACATGGTTAAACTCGTTTCAAGATTAGTTTTTCATTAGCTGCACACTTCCACGATAGTTCACTGCATAATAAGCTATCAATATCACACTTTAAACAACATTAATGAGCAAAACACAAAAAAAAACACGAGTCTTTGCCATCTTGAATCTCGAAGACAACCTGCCATGCCTTGCATTTAGCTGTATTTCTAAATTTATAATACCTCCATAAGTGACAAGTTGTCACTTGTCAAATCAGGAAGCAAGTATGTCCTTAATCTGACATTAGGGCTAATGAACGTCTACGAAACTGCATGTAAATCATTCCAATACGACCATTTCCTTACAGGCTCACCCACAAACAAACTACATAAATCAAAGCTCAGACAGTCACGGAAACCGCAATGATCTCACTCTGACACTATACGATGGATAAGGACCGCGTTTAAGGGTTACTACATTTATATTGTCGACACACGCAAATGTCAGTACGAAATGACATATTTTAATATAAAGCGACATTAATTTAAGTGGTTTTAATTTTGTAAATTAAAAAATATAAACAGTGTAAAGGCCGGTTACACTTATCCCGCGGCCACGCTTAGGTACCCGTTTTGACTAGTACTTACTTTAATTTTGTTATGCACTCACGTAATATTTTTTAGTGATATAGTAAACTATAGAAGGTTGCTACAGCTACCAAAAGCGTGTGAGTGATTATGCTAGTATTGTAACGCCATAAAGAAGGATGAGTATATGTTATTGTACTGTTACTGAAAAAACTTGTTTGCCAGGCTATATAATACTATACAATATGTATAGTATAGTATTTTATCATTGACATTTTCATGACAAATATGTCATTTCGTTTTGACGACCGGTTTGGCCTAGTGGGTAGTGACCCTGCCTACGAAGCTGATGGTCCCGGGTTCAAATCCTGGTAAGGGCATTTATTCGTGTGATGAGTATGGATATTTGTTCCTGAGTCATGGGTGTTTTCTATGTATTTAAGTATTTATATATTATATATATCGTTGTCTAAGTACCCTCAACACAAGCCTTATTGAGCTTACTGTGGAACTTAGTCAATTTGTGTAATAATGTCCTATAATATTTATTATTTATTTATTTATTTATAGTATTACTATGTATATAATATGACCGTTACGGTTATGTAAGCGTTGTCAGCTTGAACTCAATTAGGAGCGCATCAGCGCACGCGCAGCCTGCTCGATAGAGACGTGACAGGTCATAGTAATGTTGAGAATTCGCAATGCAGGATATCATCAGCGGCATGTGATGTCCGGGTTTATGTCTCTTTCTGAAAACGTGCATGCCCGCATAAAAAATTACATATGTGACTGTAATGTCCGACCGAAGCTTCGGTTATGGCAGGATTCGGCATAAAAATCACATTTCGGCCGAAGGTTCGGTTCGGGCCAAAAACTGCCGAGCCTTTCGGCCAATATTTTCGGTACTGTCCAGTCCGACCCAAGTTTCAGTTTCGGCATAAAAAACGTTTCAATCGAATTTCGGTCGAAACTAGAGCAATACGGAATCTTCCAGTTTTAGTCGGACATCACTACCCGAAGCTTAATGAGCATTATTTTAAATATAGAAGAGGAAAACTGATCAGCCACCTGTTACGACACGACTACTTCATCAGAAACATAGAAGGGAAAATAAATGGAAGGAGAGGGAGGGGAAGACCAAGAAAAATTTATATGAACCAAGTAAAGGAGCATGTAGGAACCGTGTCGTACCAGGACACTAAAGCGCTGGCTTCGGATCGACCAAGGTGGAGACAACTTCATCAAGCTCCACCGACCCTGCTCTTGAATTAGAGAAGAAGATCACTACCCGTTTTCCTTGTTTTCCCCTAGACTATCTTTGTCCACTTGTCATTCATTCTGTTACCTACATATGTAACAGTGTATATTTATAACCCCCAAAAAGTACGAGATGTTTTTTTATTCTATAGATTGTGTCATTCACGACGACGCGTTCCTAGACTCGTATTTTCATGCTATTAAAGTTTAGATTTGACTGATCTTTGCGTCTTCGTAGATGACACGAATGATAATTTTACTAACAAAACTTGTTTGTTATTTATTTATTCTGTAGCACGGGCACAGTTAGCGATACAAAACCGAGCATTTTAATGTCTTTTCACATACGTGATAACAAGTCGGGTGTATGTGTCAAACTACTTTCACACATTACGACAGACGTACTAAAACAGTTGTTTTTAACGTATGTAAGCACATCTTAAAGTCAGCAAGTACTCACGAATGACGCTAAAAGTCGTCAGTGTAACTTGTACTGTTTCAGGGTGCAATGTCTGCGGGCAATATTCATTTGTTTTAGCTACTATCGAACGCCATACGTCTGTGACTTCATAATTTATTAGGCTGCATACTGCGCAATCTGCAGCGCATCCGGAGGTTGCGGGTTCAAACCCCGGCTCGTACCAATGAGTTTTTCGGAACTTGTGTACGAAATATCATTTGATATTTACCAGTCTCTTTTCGGTGAAGGAAAACATCGTGAGGAAACCGGACTAATCCAACAAAGCCTAGTTTACCCTCTGGGTTGGTAGGTCAGATGGCAGTCGCTTTCGTAAAAACTAGTGCCTACACCAAATCTTGGGATTAGTTGTCAAGCGGACCCCAGGCTCCCATGAGCCGTGGCAAAATGCTGGGGCAACGCGAGGAAGAAGCATACCACTACGAGACGAGCAAATGAATCCGCTAAATCGTTTGTCTCCTTCATCATAAAAGAAATCATGAATAAGTTTTTCACTTGTCCGGAAAAAATTGAAAGGTGCAAATTTGTGTTTGACCGCAGTTTTCTTTATTTGCAATCACAGGGTTTCCGCTCAAGCCTGCAAAACGTCCACGCCTCCGGGGAAATGATCTAACCCTAAACACAACAGAAAAACGTACCGCAAAATGCTATTGTAATTTCTCATTTCCCTGTTATGTGATTTCCGTGGCCCTTTAATGTTCATGATTTCGCTGGAGACTAGATTTTTTTTCTAGCGTTAGGATCAAATCGCAAGTTTATTGTATCTTGTCAACTATGTAATCGGACACAATGCAGAGGGCCTACCGTAATCATCGAAACTCTGAATTTCGTTATCTGCCTCTCTCTTGCTCTTACATATTCGAGCGATAGGCAGATAAAGAAATTCTGATATTCGTTTTCCGCGGTAGACGCCCTGCCTTTTTGAATTACTTGTCGATGTTATTCTTAATTAAACGAATCGTACAGTCGCCATCAGATGTATCGGAGCGGCCAAGGTGGTCACAAATATCTGAACATGCACTAACGCCTTGACAATAGAGGCGTGTTCAGATATTAGTGAGCGCCTTGGCCGCTCCGATATATCTGATGGCGACTGTACAGCTACATCGAAGTGGTAGTAAAAATCTATTAAATCCATCCTTTAAGTCCATAACATTGACACTCGGTGGCACTAAAGTGGCTCATTTACGCAGACTTCATTTCCTACATTTAAAGATAAGCGATAATCTCTGGAATTCAAGCGATGAAGTGCACGTTTACTGATTGTGTCTTTTTTTTTGCAGGTACGTAAAGATGGCGCGGGGCGCCGCCAGACGGGAATAGGGTAACCAGATGCAAATAAAAAAACCTAACTTTAATAAAAAAAAACTCTTGAGACTACCTATAAATGTATAAAAATATTGAAAACGAATCACTTAATCATTATCCGTAGTTAAACAAAATCGGAAAGAATACTAAAAACTTGTATTAAACGATTTAAATTGAATTTAGTAGATGATTTACATTCAGATCTTATAGTGTGTACTGTCTTGATAAAGTTCTGTCATTTTGGCTACTGATACCCACCCAATTTTATGTATGTATTAAAATATTTTTTTTTGTAGGATCTTATCCAATTTTAATTGAAAACAATGTACATAATACACATGTCCGTATCCCAACCCCAGTTTGATGCAAAAAATCTTTTGACTGGTCCGGTAAAATCCTAAAGTGTGGTAACCCTACACGGGAATGATAATTCCTGTTATCTTTACGACGATTGTTTGTGAGTAATTCCGTTTTATGCACCCGTTTTATGGTCACTGTAGCTATTCTTAATTATATTATATTCGTAGCATGTTAATATTGGATGCAGTTCAGAGGGGTAAGTTACAGCAAGATTATAGTTTTTATAATGATTTTTATACATTTTAGTCGAGGACAAATTCCATGAAATTCACGCGAAAACTAGACATTTGTAAGACACTTTATATATATACATATGTTTATTACTTTATTAGATTTAATTTAGTTAATGTTTCCAACGAAAACATTGTAAGGTTAAAAGTTGGCACGAAAACATGTCAGATTTTTATTTACTTTTGGTTGTAGTATATATCGTTAGTATAATTTTAGTATTAAATGACTAGTCCTGTAGCCGAGGGATCTGACGAGCAAAATCTGTAGAGACTTCTATTTGCAAAAGATTCATAAATACGAAAACAGATTGTGAAGAAATTATTACACATAATTTGATTTTATTATTTAGATAGAACCTTCTAAATTCTTATATTATGAGAAACTTAAGAAACAGCTAGATTGAACTAATAAATACATTTGTAAATGGGACTTTTATATTTCTATCTGTTTCGTTAATTTCTTAATAAAATAAAAAATTTATTCAACAGATGCGATCTAGGCCTACGCATTCCTTAACATCAGATATAAAGCGAATGTTGATGCTGTTTTTAAGAAAATAAGACTCAATTTAATAGATTAAGATCAACGTTGAGCAAGACATGCAAGTAGCATAAAAATGCTACATATGTTTTGTAGTAAAATATGTTTATTTTACTTAAGAACCGTGATATTTATGACTCTGTTCAGTTTTTATTGGCAAGTTGGAGGCGAAGTCCCGCTGCATTTGGCGCAAATTATACCTACTGAGACGGCGTAAGACGCAGGTAGGCAGGCATGATGCCGCTTCAAAATGTTTTCATACATACAGTTCATTATTTTTTGGTCACGATAATGTTTTGCAGTTTAGTTTTTTTGTTATCTATCTATCTTGCCAGCGCCGCGCCTTACGCATCTAATGTGACAATGCCTTTACACACAGTTTACAATCCTGCGGCTTTTATTTATGTACGCCAGCACCTCGGCTTTATGATTTTCGCGCACGCTTAATATTTCGCGCATATCTTAATAATTCGCGTATGCCTTCATATTTCGCGCGTGCATAACGGAATGATAGGGCTGCCGACGGCTATAATATTGCTGTTTATTTAAATAAATCATTTTTATTTCAGGTAAGCCATAGCCATGTAAAACATACTGATACACAAAAACTACAAAAATGATAATGTACATCTGAATAACACAAAAGTGTAATTTTTGTTTAATTTAAATGTTTATGTTAAGGTATTGAAAACTCTATTTATGTTGACACATCATTGATTTATAATATAACAGTGTGAAACAGGGATCGGAACCGGTTTTTTGCAAAAACATCGAAATAACCATATATTTCGGTTTATTTTATACTCTACATGTAGGACTCAGTTGTGTTTTCAGATAACGACTTCGTATTATTAGATTGCCTAATTAGAAATGAAGTAATTAACAAAGAACGAAAAAATACCGTTTTCGTTCCCATACAAAAAATACCGGTTTCCGATCCCTGGTGTGAAATATCGGTGCTAGAAAATGGTTATTTTACTACAAGTTTAATTATCATTCCTTTTATTGCCAACTGCTTGTATGAAATGGTAAGAAAAGTCTACTTTAATGGTAATTTTACTTAAAATTTCGCTTTATTTTTCGCGCATGCCTCAATTCAAGCGCGTGCGCATAACGGAACTCTAGGGCTGCCAACTATAACGTTACAATTTATTTGACACTCGTATTTATGTCGACGCTCCGCTGGGTTTTATTACAATTGTAACAGTATGTTTCGAAATGTTTATTTGTATGAAGTAAAATGTAAGGGCCTGAGGGTTTAGTGGAACCGCAGTATTGTTGGATTTAATGCAAGGCTATTGCAGTGGTTTAGCTAGGGTAGTAGTGACCGGCATCAACGCTGGGATTCGAGGATTTGTCGGCCTCCTAGGCTGGTCGGTGCTATCGGTAGTGAACGTGCCTACGAAGCAGGAGGACCCAGGTTCGAATCCTGGTAATGGCATTTACCTATTTGTGTGCTTATTACAGATTTTGTCTGGTTATATATCGTCCAGTGACAACCAAAACTCACTAATTACTAAATCCACTAAATCAACCTTAATCATGGATACGGTTCATTATGGTTATTAACTTTGGTGGTAGTTAGTGAGTTTTGGTTGTCACCTGACGGTATCTCGTCGCTTTGTACCCAACCTTCAACACAGGACTTAGGACTAGAAGTTCTAGAAATTCTTATAATTTGGTCTGTTAAAGGGTTAAAAACAAACACTCCCGTAAACTTGAAAAACGTGGTAACCCTAAATATTCGTGAGATACAATCTCATCCTACACAGTTCACCTGTCCGCTGGCTAACTGACGTGAACGGAATGGGCTCGGCTTGTAAAACAAACGAAAACTTGTACCTGTCGTTGTTTAAAAATCGGAGAAGTCTAAAGATATGGTAACCCTACACTCTTCGGTCTGCAAGCGGAACAAAAAAAACAGTTGTATTCGAACTGTCGGACATCTTCTGTCATCTGGCGCAAATCACTGGATTGAGCTTCATAAACCGGATTGTGTCCACTGAACGCCATTATTATCCTCCAGTTGTACGACAAACGATTGAAATCAGGAAACGCCCAAGAAACTTTAATAGGTTTTAACTTATCGCCAACTTGGGGACCAGTGATTCAGAAGTTAAAACCAAGGGATCTATATTCGGATATGTGCGCAGATGTAGTGAGTGTTGCGTGTCGGACTATTGACAATAATTATATACGTGTGGTTTTTAATAGACTTTTCGTTGGGTAGTTACACTTTCTGTTTTGACTTTTTGCCGGAACATCATTTATCCGCGACCACGACCAGTGTAATCTGTATCGAAACGTCGGAAATAAAGGTAACAAAATAAATTCGAGATAGACCCGATAAAATTATGTTTCAAAACTTGTATTCAAAGCTGGTTAGGGTTTGTAATCTAGATCCAACCTTTAATCTAATCTGGATATAAATCCGACGAATCTTCCATTCATCCTACGCAGTTAACTTGTCTGATGGCAATATACGTGACTTGTAGAAAACTCAAAAGCTTGTGGTTTCGACTATTTTACTAGATAGACTTAAAAATGTTTTTTTTTTTGTTTTTGTAAAATTGTTTTTTTTTTTATAGTGGATGAGTCTATATTCCACATCACGTGCTGCACTACCACGTGGTCCGAATGGTTATCGACGCGCCTAGAAAACGTAGTCATGTCGTTTTATTCAAAAGGAATTTTAATTATGCTGTTATTTTTAATAAGTAGCTTTAACTCACTAACTGAGCTAAATTAAATTATATAATATCTTTTATTTTCAGGCAACTAAGGCCCATATTAATTTGGAACACGACTTAAACTAAGCTAAGCGGCAACCTGAAAATGTTTTATTTACATGCACAGTTATCCGTTTTCATGTATAAAACAGAGGATTCAAGCTGTCGTCAATACTCTAACTCTTTTCGTCATTCCAATTCCATAGGCGACGGTATTTGCTTACTATTAGGTGATTTTGTTTTGCCTCCTATATCATAAAAAAATAAACTGTTACAATTGCTCTATTGACACACGATTAACTCGTAATATTGTTGTTTATTTATAACTTTATTACTATAGTATTTAGGTCTAATATCGCCATGCGGATCAGTACTCTAATTATTGGTTAAACAGCCTGTATTTATCTTATTTTTCCTCTCGATATTACAAACTTCCTCGTTGTAATTCATGTAATTGCTGGAATTAATTTACTGCCGATAGAAACATAAATTGTTATTAGTACAATTACCGGTGCACGATGTTTAGATTATTTATTGATTTAGTAATCATTCCATAACTAGGAGTGTTGGGGTCATAGACTGCCTAATAATATACTGCAGACTCCGCAACATAATATTTAACTCAATGGCAATGAAATTGGATTACTGATCACTGCACTCAGCTGACTAGCCAAAACGCACGTTCTGTATTAACCTCTTGAACGCCATCGCCACGCCTATCGTATGCGACGCGCCATTGTGAACTTGGTCGGAATGCAGGAAGATTGATATTAGGCTGTAGCCGCGCGAGTCAGTTTGGCAGTCAAAGGGTTAAAATACAATCTCACAGATGTCAGCGAGTAATTCAAGCTACTGGTCATTTACATTACAAAAACGGGGCATTTACCATGTGTATTTATTTTATCGAGTTCCCGATATTTCGGCACATGGTAAATACACTTGTTTCAATAGTACATATGTATTTATAATGATACTATGGCTGTTTCTACCGGCTTGTAGTAGTCTTTAACAGGTGGTCATTTGTGTGAGGCTGACTCATGCCATTACGTCTGCAGTTCCAAGTGTGTTTATATGTGATCATTTTGACTTTATTCGTATGGTAGTGTTTTTATCATTGTTTTGTCTGAAGAGACTGCGCTGAACAGACATTATCAGAATAATGTATGTAATATTAAATTTCTTTAGTCGCCATTTATCTATCGATTAAATTTGGTACACATATTCTTCCAGGCACCTGACCTCTTTGGGATAGGCTGGAAGAATATGTCTCTACTTGTCCTTTCTCCTATTTACGTACAGTGAAGAGTGTTAACCCCATGTGTGGCCAAAGATAATTAACACCGTATTTAATACCCACGTAACGTTAATGCCTTCATAATGCATTATGTCGAGAAAGCTAGGGCCTGCAATCACAGTCGGTTACGTACCTTCGGCTGAACTTCGAAAAAACTCACTGGGTCAAGCAACAGGTCCTCGGGTGTTATTGTCATCGGTAATTGAGAATCGGTTTAACTTGAACCGGTGTAAGTTGGACTACTAAAATACACTGTGCTCAACTGAGGGAGTTGCATTGGGCCATAGCCTGCGGCGTTCTCTTACTATTTAGTTTATAGCATAGGTGGTATAAACAAATTGTTATTTCAGCAGATGAACGATGGGATGACGAACCACAGATAGGTATGGAGGAAAAAGTCATGTTGCATCGACTCCAAGTGATGGGAGAAGGTAAGCGAATGATGGTGAAAATTGACCCTAAAATCTTTGACACGGATCGGAGACAAGTGTTGGCCAAGTGAGCAGAACACAGGACCAGTTTTCGGTCAGTTGCGAAACGATTACTTCGACGTTTCAGGCCGGGCTAATAACCCGTCGTTTGTCATTTGTGACTTTCATTGCCGTCTGCCGATGTGTGAAGGAATGGAATTGGCATAATTTTGGGAAATAACTTGTTTTATTTTAGGCTTGAATGTTTTGTCTGAGGACTTGCGAGCGGTTTACAGCATTCTAAAGAATGACTCACGCTAGAACGGTTCAGATCCAGACTATCTATTTTTAATTCTTTGCACTACTTGTTAACTATGAAAAAAACTTTATTTACCAAAAACATAACATACCATCAGATCCACTGCGCAGGCTTCGTTACCTCCCGTTCGTTCCCTAATTGCTGAGGATCGCGATTACATAAAATTAGTATCCGTTTTGAGCGGTCATAAGACTCATAAGTCATAAGACGACCAGTCTGGTCTAGTGGGTAGTGACCCTGCCTATGAAGCCGATGGTCCTGGGTTCAAATCCTGGTAAGGGCATTTAATCGTGTGATGAGCATGGATATTTGTTCCTGAGTCATGGATGTTTTCTATGTATTTAAGTATTTATAAATATTTATATATATTATATATATCGTTGTCTAAGTACCCTCAATACAAGCCTTATTGAGCTTACTGTGGGACTTGACTGTGTAATAATGTCCTATAATATTTATTTATAAGACATGTGGACTGATTGCATGGTGTAGACTGCCGTCATTCAGCCGACCTCTTCATAGCGTTCGACCATCTCATACGTGGCCCACCCCGAGCATATTTGCCATTCATACGCCCTTAAATTACTTATATAAAGAATACCTACTATAAATAAATACTCTTAATCCATCCAAATCCATCTCCACTGTTTGTTTATATTTTATCTTTCATCTAAAACGGCAACTGACTGCGAAACGGTCAACTTAGGATCAAAAGCGATTAGACAAATATGGAGGGCTTTGCATTCGTTTGGGACATTAAAGTCTGTGATGCAAGTGGCGACCATTTTGTAAAAACTTACAGGTTTATCTCCAAATTGAGACCGAGGTCGTTTTCAAAGAAGATTATTTTAAAACACTAACTGCTTATTGCTGGGCGGCTATTGCGAAACATTTCAAAAAAGGTCTTGTTATTTTGTAGAAATTGCAATGTGATTATTTTCCCCACCAAACGAAGAATGATTGAATAAATGAATGATGAAGAATGGTTCTGGTATTTGGTACGTTTTTAAAAGAAAAAGGCTTTTTCAAACTATGCCAAAAGTTCATCTATGGACCATAAATTACATAAATTAGTATTTTTCAAGAACCCCACTTAATCTTTTTTTTATGTAGCTTATTTTGTGTCCCACTGCTGGGCAAAGATCTCCCCTTTCTTCCGCCACTCATCACGGTTTGGTGCATATTCCCGCCAGTCGCTGTCATCCCGCCATCTCTTTTTTGGTCTGCCTCTGCCCCGGCTAATGTGTGGTGTCCATTCGGTAGCCAATTTGGCCCACCGATCCGGGTGCATACGGCAGGCAGACGTGTCCCACCCAACCCTACTTAAGCTTAGCTTAATATTATTAATGCACTGCAATAATTGCACAGTATGAAACATACGAGACGATAAGACCTATTGAGTAAACGCTTCTAATGCCTGTTTCATATCAAAAGCTGTCCGTCTCCAAAACAACCACAGGGCAGGACAGATTCCATGTTGCACAATTATCTATTGCGCGGATTCGCTATCAGGCCCATTGTTGGCGCAATTAATCAATTTAGATCATCATAAATCAAAACTAAACAGGTTCAATATAATCCATGGAATGTCGTCATCTAGGTACCTGACGAAATCGGCGACTTGTCAAATGTCAACTGACAGCTTTATGGTTCAAGTTCGTGTTTAAAATGCCTTAAGAACCAATAATTATCTGATAAGATACAGCCTTTATTAATTAAGGTTCCACTTGCATATCGGTGGATATTATTTATATAGATCTGTCATTTACGAAAGATAGTGATAGTGGTATAGATCCAGCCATTCACGAAGACGTCATGTTATTAAAGGTTATATTTGACAAATCTGCGCGTTATCGCTGATGACATGAACTGTACTTATGAGTATGACAGGTAGAGGCAAGGTACAGAATCTCCTTAGGCAGAACTGTCGCAAAAGTGTCCAGCTGTCAGCTATAAATAATAGTTCCAAATCTTTCCAGAGTATAGCGCTAGAGTAGCTGAGAACCTAGGCGTTATTGACGGAGTGAAGTGCGCTGTCTATGATTAGATGTTTTTCTCAAGTATTCTAGGTATTGTAGCGCCACCTATTTATGTTTTTTTTTGTCGGACACTTTTTGGTAAATGGAGATTTTATTCCTTGCCTCTACTTTCCATAGTTGGATTTTTCAAATCTGCGCGTCATCGCTGATGACATGAACTGTACTTATGAGAAAAAAATGCGTTTCTTTACACGCAATGGTGAAATAGTAGGTAGCGGTTATCTTTAGTAAATGTTTATCAAGTTTTGCGGATCATTTGGCTGGTCATTATTTCTATGAGGGTGTACATAAATGGCGTGAAATTTCCCACGCTTGTTTAGGAGTCAAACGAACAACGGATATACATATGTTACATTATGGTTCTTTCTTCATTTACTACGAGGTCAGACATATAACAGGTACCTCTTAGCGCAAATATCTTTCAACGTTCCACCTGTTTCAAGGCACAATCTCCGTCCTCGTAAACTACCCTTACTTAACCTCCCGAACACCAGTACCAAGTCGAATTCCCACTTACCTCTCTACCGAGCTCTAAAGTTTTTTAACGGCATATTTACCCAGGACGATTCATTAGACCTATTTTCGACTCCTGAACCGAGATTCTTAGCCACAGCCGGGCGCTACCTCGAGGCTATAGTCGCCCCGAGCACCATTAGCACTAATTAGATAATATGTAGGTACTTATATTTAAATTCTGACTAACTGTTTTTGGTAGTAATTTATTGTAATTTATTATAGCTATGTTATAATTCAATTCTTATATTCCTATGTGTCATGTCTGGTGTATACTGTAAGTGACATTATAAAAATAAATAATTAAAAAAAAAAATATGGTAAGTAAGTAAGTAGCGGCCTTTTGGCGGTGGGTTCATGTGAGTGTGACTGAATAAGCGCTTAAAATCATCTTGCTCGAGTATTTTATCCCGTCAAGCCAGTTGACTGCACTCTACAGTAGCACAGAAGACCAGAAGTGTTCCTTATAAATCAGGTTCGTGTATTTATAACCACATTAAAGCTGAATATGTCAGCTTATGTTTAAGTAGGGTTACCATACTTGAGGATTATCATCAATGAAATTGCAATTATTGGGTGCAAGCGAGTCAAAGGCGTAGGTAACCATTATAAAGTTATTATTTACTTTAACGGGACTTAATCGCGTACACTTTAAAATTACGAAACGTCGTAGTTTTGAAGACAAGGACGGTTGTATCCCAATGGTCTCGGAGAAAGACTTTTCCGCCCTTATCTTCTTCTCTTCTTATTTCTTATCTTTGTTCTCCGAGATTTTATGATCGCCAACTAAAATCCGTCCGCGGTATTACACCCGCCAGGGCACGGTCATACATTGTCACTGCCAACAGTGAAGTCTGTGCAAATGCAAACATGGTCGGCGTCTTCGTGTCTGTCTAGTCCACAGAAAAAAGATGGTTGGTCTGGGGTCTCCTGCGACTTCATAGAGTTGCAGGACTTTTTACAAGCATTTACGTAACTCTGTTGGTATGTTAGTGTGGATCAAATCTTGGAAGCTAAATTTGACCCTCTTCCCGATTTTCGATTAAGCTGAAATTTTGCATACATATGTAAATCGGATGACAATGGAATATTATGATGACATGGAGCTGATCTGATGATGGAGACAGGAGGTGGTTATGGAAACTCTGTGATAAAACAACGCAAACTAATTGTGCTGCGGAAAGGAAAATACAGTCAGCGATAACAGCTTGTACCCAAAAATGTTTTTTTTTTGCCAAAAACTTTTATCCCGAAACTTTGATTCATCTGGGAATATATATTTACTCTATTAAGCCTACAGGTTTAGTTACACTGGCACCCGTGAACTGGACTCACTTGCGCACACGCAACCAATATGAACACTCGTCGAGATGACAACTGGGGTACAATGATACACTGTAATTTTGCAAATTATTAACTTTGGTTTGGGGAATTTGGCGAAGTGCCAGTTCATTGAACCCGCTGAGTAGATTGCAGATTTCTTGGTAATGTTTTACGACATGACAAGTCTGACGTTGTTTATAATTTGCTGTGTCTTCAATTCATTCCTAAGTGATGATTTCCACCTAGCGGACTTTGGGTATGACTAAACTCTGAACATTAAAAAGCTGCTAAAATTGCGTAAAATTAAAAAAAAAAAACAACGGGTTGCATTCCGGGAGTGCTGGCAGAAGTGAAATTTGAATATTAACGTTGTGCATTTTTTATATTTTTGAATGGTTAGGGAATAATTTTGCACGAATTGCTTTAATTATCAGTATAAAAGTACTATCATTTATGTGGTAAAATACAATATAAATTTATTGCGCTATCGTACACAAACATGACAATTTATATAACATTAAAATTTTAACACTTCAGCACTATTACAATTATTTAACATTAAAATGTTTACTCTCAGAAAAATCAATTTCCATCCATAATTTCAACGACTCTACTGGCATCAATGACATTGTAACAGTTTTTCAGTTTTCACTTCAAAAAATAATATTATCCTTCGGTTTTGGTTAGAGTATGCCTTTGCAAATACATATAGTCTAGTTTTCGTGTGATTTCTTCATGGTTCCTTCATTAAAATGTGTAAAAATTCAATAGAAATACTACAATTATGAGTTAGCCTCTCGTAACTGACTGTTTTATTTTAATTGCGATGCAGTAAGATTCAAGGTTAACTATTGTGCTTACACAGATACTCCGCAAGGTGTTCAGAACCCTTAGTGTGAATTTATTCGATGGCGTAACGTGACGTACGCGTTGGCGTTAAATCACATTTTGTATGGGATTTAGAAACAGCGCGCCAAGCGGGACGTTTTGGAAACTCAAAATCCCATACAAAATGAGACTTAACGCAAACGCGTACGTCACATGTCGCTATCAAATAAATGTACACTAGGGGTACGGTTACTGCAACATGATTCCTAAATATGCTGCTTTGGAGACAGGTGTTCAATTCATTTTTGCTTTCAAATCCAATTTGTTTCGATATAATTATGTTATTACAAAATTAATTTATTAATTTCCGCTACCTAAATATTGTTTAGAAGTAAAATCTTTTTAGCGATAAAACTTGTCTATTGTTTTCCTACATGGGCATTAAAAAGTACCTACATATGTTCTATGTATTTCATGATTACATTTGAGTGGAAGTTATAGCAAAATTATAGGTAAGACGAGAAATTTCCATGCCACTGAGTTTTTTTTATAGATTACAAAAAAATATATAAGTAGGTAGGTATGTAAGATTTTATGTAAGTACCTAATAATTAAGCATAATTTTACTAACTTGTCTAAGGCGTACACCGCGTACACGTTACTTTGATTTAAGAAATAATTTATATAATTTAATCTAACTTGTAAAACAACTTAATTAATTTATTACTGTTTTTTTGTTACAGGTAAATATACATACACGCAACAGAAGAAAGCTTAAAAAATTACCGTAAAAATACAGGAAACATATTTGAAAAACCAGGTTTAAATGTTATAGATGGTTTAAACCATCGCACGGTACAAATAAATTTGTATGTCAATATCGAAGATTTATGATGCGATACGACCGCACTTAACTCTTGACAATCCGAATCTTAAAGTCACGTCTGAGATATCTACACGGACAAAGTGCCAAAAACATGCATACACAACCGTATTGTCCATATATTAAGGTATTGTATACATATCTTTGGCATATTGTCCGTGTCGATATTTTCAGACGTGACTGTACTGCGAGATTTTCGGATACAATATTAGCATACAAAAGTGCGGTCCCGTTCCACTCAGCATTTTCCATACTTTGAATGCGACTCGTGTATGAATAAAGTAATATGTGAAGACCGGGACTGAATTGCTTTTATATCCAGTATGTTTAATGATTGTTTAAGGGTCTGTTTCACAAAGTTTGAGTAAAGGATAGCTTATCAACAAATAAATTACCTGCCAGATAAAACTTCTTGCAAAACTTTGCACTTTATCTACTAGTTAAGCTTATTTGAAGATTGTGAAACGCCGACGATGACATTATTCGTCTGATGAGTTGCAAGTAGCTTATTCAGGACTTCACTTGGACATTGTGAAACAGGCCTTAAGTAAAGCCTGATCAGCAATGATCACGCGCCATATTGCGGAATTTCATTGAAACTAAATTTTTCATACTAAACCCCGTACATGAGAATAACAGCGCCCGCTTGACGATGATCATATATTTCTGGTCGAGCTTTAGTTTAATGTGGACTTGAAAAAAGATGTGACCGTTTTTGCCGAAACCGAAGGTTCGGCTTTGGTTCTAGTTTCGGCCGAAACCGAAAACGAAACTTTTGTATACTTGTTAAAATCACTGAAAAAATTTCATATAACCGCTTTCATACACATTTTAAGGCTGCAACGACCGTCCAGTGACGCCCTCATTAGGGGAATTGTGTTTTCTAATAAACCAATTGATTTCTGAATACATACATCAGTATATAAATATTGTTGTCCCACTTGTTCCCCAATTTTTGGTCTTTGTCACAGTTTAGTTTCATAGTACGGAGTACCATTTCGCAAGTTTCAGCCCGGCCGAAAAGTTCGGCCGTTTTTTGACCGAAACCGAAACTACGGCCGAAACACGATGTTTTGGCGAAGCTTGGGCAATAATGCTTTCGTATGTCCGGCTGTTTTCCTGTATAGGTCGTTATTCTCAACCGATTCTCGTGACATTTTATGAGCAGGTTCGATGAGTAAATATATATTTTTTGTGGACTCAATTTATGGATTTTTTCAAAATGGCGTAGCCATACATTTATTCAGTTTTAATCCATACAGTAATCGCTTATCCAGCTCACAAAGCCAGTTAGTAAAGTGTAAAAGAGATACGGTCTATCTGAGGTGGGGAATGTACACACTCGAGGTAGATTTCTGATAATATTTACTTAATGATTTTTTTCTTCAAAAACGAATAACAGCAATATCGACTAACTCAGATGCTTGCCACTTTCAGAATTAAGTCGCAGATCTTTATTCCTTCAGCAGGGCGATAGTTCTGAATTCAAATAATCGTTGCCAGTTATCTTGGTTTCCAACCTTCACAGTAGGAAATTCCATTAATCCGGACTAGTCTCGGTCCCAATTAGTTCGAATAATCAAAGTTCTACTCTATCTGTTTTATTAAAAGTGGAGATGTCATTAGATTATACGACAACTCGTCAGTACTTGTCAGATATAAAAGTTATGGGTATTCTAAAGGACCTCCGTCTGCGGTAGACCCAAATTATGCTACATCATCCTACGATGAATGAATGCACTGCACCTACAAACGTAATGTAATATAATCAATTACAGATACACTCTAATTTGAATCTTATCGCCGCCCGATTAGATCTAAATTCATCCAATTCTTTTTTGTTTTACATGTTTCATTGGAACGCAATCAAGCGAACTTTGGCAGAAGCGTATCTCGCATAATTGTTCGGTTGTAAAAAGCATCTTAAGCCTTATAAGTTAAGGTCTGAATTGATGATAGGAGTGCAAGTTGATGGACCGTTGCGTGAGAGATGGATGCAATTACACGTGTGATTGTATTATCGAAGTGGATGTAATGATACAAACAGCCGTACCGTCGTGTAGGGCCATAACAAACTCACTGGAATTGCCAGGGTTGTCACCTTTCCTTTCAGTAATACATTTTTTAATCCTTTTAGGATCCTTGTAGAGGAATAGTGTCTTGGATAATTACATGAACTAGAAACTAAATAATTTTTTTTTACATGTAATAATTATCTATATGTACCTCTGGTAACATTACATAATTATGTAGTATTTCCTCTTGAACATGGACATGGTTTATACCATGTCGGTGGCAAAAAAATATAGTGCCCGCCTGGTCTTCAAATTTATGGTAAAAAACCTACCTACCTTACATACCTACCTTACCTTTATTTATTTGCCTTTGACTCCGTCTGGTTGGTAGTAATATGCCATTACTCTGGAACCAGTAGGTTTGGCACAGGAACTCCTACTACCCGTCTTTCTCCTCTCTAATAAATACTTACATTCAGAAAAAGACGGGTAGTTTATCCCGCGCGCGAGATACTTTCGCGGAGCTCCTGTGCTAAGCCTACAGCTGATAACAGCCATGTTAAGGTTTTTGTGTTTGTTTTAGTAGAATACACAGAAGCTGGCACCGAAACGAATGCAGCGCCATCTGCGTTTGTCTTCATTGGTCATTCACCCGCGTTAAAGTATGCTATGTGCTGTGCTGTGTGCCTGAAATGTTGTGTGCGTGCCGTGTTTTCAATGCGAGATTTAGCATGTGTGGTCTTATTCAGACATTTTTAATGTGGCAACCCTGGCGCATGATCGCGCGTTATCGGCGCAGGCGCAGCAAACGGCCGGCTAATTGCGCGGGATATTCAAGAGGGGAAACTGACGGATCGCTTTGGAAATTCCTCTGATCCAGTATGTACTCCATTCATGATCCAGACAAGTTTACTTTTCTAGTCACTCTTTCACATGACATAATTCTCCTGGCGTGGAGTAAAGGTGTCCTGTAGGGAATAGACAAATTTTGAATGAGGATTTTTTTTTTGCTTTATACTTACAGCAGTTACAGCTCACAAACTGAGGTTTTGAATCATCACGCACATATGAAAGGAAAGTAAGTGCCGTGCCCCGAAATTGTGTGTGCCATTTCAAAGCGAAGTTTTGCATGTATGGTGTCTGACTTTAGACATTTATTTGTTAAGGTGCAACCCTGGGGTATGATCACGCGTTATCGGCGCGGGCGCAGCAAACGGCCGGCTAATTGCGCGGGATATTCAAGAGGGGAAACTGACGGATCGCTTTGGAAATTTCTCCGATCCAGTATGTACTCCATTCATGATCCAGACAAGTTTACTTTTCTAGTCACTCTTTCACATGACATAATTCTCCTGGCGTGGAGTAAAGGTGTCCTGGAGGGAATAGACAAATTTTGAATGAGGGTTTTTTTTTGCTTTATACTTACAGCAGTTACAGCTCACAAACTGAGGTTTTGAATCATCACGCACATATGAAAGGAAAGTAAGTGCCGTGCCCCGAAATTGTGTGTGCCATTTCAAAGCGAAGTTTTGCATGTGTGGTGTCTGACTTTAGACATTTATTTGTTAAGGTGCAACCCTGGCGTATGATCACGCGTTATCGGCGCGGGCGCAGCAAACGGCCGGCTAATTGCGCGGGATATTCAAGAGGGGAAATTGACGGATCGCTTTAGAAATTATTATTCCATTTATGATCTTAGCATATTTACTTTTCTAGTCACCTTTAGGGCCTAGGTTTATACTTTTAACGTACCAGCTGCAAAAATTCATACCCAATTTGTGAATGGACTTCATTTAGTAAAAAAAGTTTTACATACAAAACTTCGCTCTATTTCGTGTGTATAACAATTTTTAGCAACGAAAACTTGTACCAGACATAGACATGTTAGGTAGTAAGTTTCATGTAATTAATTTAAGCATGTCGTTGTGAAATGTCATCTTTTTGGCGGCGAGTGGGTCATTCTACTTTTTAGTGCAGGTTTTTACGACTTAAAAGAATCTTGAAGTTATAATATTCGTAATGCTTTATACATACACTAGCTAGCTACTAAAACATGATAAGCACAGAATAAATAGGCCTCGATATTTGATTCTTGGTTTTTTCTTATGGCTAGTACCCCTAGTGTAAATTTTATCGACATCATAACGTGACGAACGCGTTTGCGTCCCAGCTCTTTTACTGATAATGATGAATTTGTTACTTATAAAAAAAAATAAAAAATATTTTACTTTTGTTACAAGGTGTCGTTAGTGCGGCATTAAAATGTGCTTTATATTGATGTACAATAAAAAAAATACATACTATATAATTATAAAAATTAAATACTTTCTTCTGGAGACACAATAAACTTGCAGTAAGTTTATTTTTCAACAATCAATGAAATCTAGTTTTTATAGCTATCATTAGCGAAAGGTCATCGACCTTCGCAAGAACATAATATTGTCATATCGGTCGTAAAACCGATATGGCTATGATTTCGCCTACGTACCGTTCCGAGAACTGACTGCACTTGTAATGAGAGTCATGTGTTTGAATGACGTCAAAACACTAAACTTGAATGCTGTTGGGTATTTTTTACCTGACTACGGAAAACGGAAAAAAGAGGGTTATGATTTTAGTAATTTATGTGGGAAGATTAGGAAATACTGATGTGTTCCACCTTCGTGGTGGAATGGTCGATATCACAGGACTCCTCCCCAAACGGCACATTGTGTGAAACGCCGTTTTGGGTCAAGAGGGTAGACTCCTCCCTCTCTTTCTCAGTAGTAGGAGTTGGGAGATGAGAGTCCAACGTACCCCCCTCTCCCTATTAGACCCACAGCCAGGCCGATGTGTAACTGCATTCCCACACCGCCAAAAAAGATGTGTTCCACGTTACCGTCAAGACTCAGCCAAGTTTGAAGAATGGGAATTTGTATGGTATAAAAGATGATATAAGGTACAATATTATCCGACTTTTTAAATGATCAGTGTTTTCAAATTATAAGTAATATTTGTTTTCTCGCACATGAGAGGAGGCCTGTGCCCAGCAGTGGGACGTATATAGGCTGAATTATTATTATTATTATTGCGGGTTCTTTAAATATCTCAGTACACAGAGTACTGGCGTAATGAAGTACACGGGCCAAGGCCAAGTGCATTTCATATTAAAAAAAAAAAAAAGTAGTTTCTGGTCTAGGTCTGTGTGGCTATATCATTCTGTAAAAATTTTCGGGTGATTCGGCAAGTATTCAGAATTACAGCTTTCTGCATAACAATGTAAGACGATGGAGGTAATGACAGGGATTTTAAGGAGGTGTGTAATTGAGGCGGGATGACACCTGTGGTAGACAAAACAATGGGTACTATGGTAACGTTGTTTAGCTTCCATATCCGGATTATTTCTTCCTTTAAGTCGGTGTATTTGGATAATTTTTCAGCTATTGTACTTTGGATGTTATGGGTGTTAGGGATGGCTATGTCTATCAAAAGGGCTGTTTTCTTTGTTTTGTCTACCACAGTTATATCTGGTCTATTATAATGTGTGGTTCGGTCTGTTAGTATAGCTCTATCGAAGTACATTTTATAAGTATTATTTTCCAGGACATTAACAGGTGTGTATTTGTAGTAAGCAGTGGCTGGAGGATGGATCAGGTGGTATTTAAGTGCAAGTTTTTGGTGAACTATATTTGCTACCTGGTCGTGCCTGTGCTTATAATCAGTTTGTACTATTGCTCTGCATGCTCCGGTTATATGCTGAATGGTTTCTGCTGAACTGCTGCACTTCCTGCATAAATCTTCGGCTCTGTTTTTAATTATGTACTTTTGGTAATTTCGAGTCTCAATAACTTGATCCTGGATAGCCATGATGAAGCCCTCCGTCTCTGGGAAAAGTTCGCCACGATTCAGCCATGCGTTCGACGCCACTTTGTCGACATTTGGTTGGCTTAAATCGTGACGGTGTCTTCCGTGTAGGGACTTTGCGCTCCATTCAGCTATTTTGGTTCTATGGTCTGTTAGAAATTCAGTTTTTTGGGTAGTTCTGTCTTTCAGGTTCAAGGGCGTAAATTGGCGGTCGTTCTGTTCTATGGCTTTATGGATGGTAGAGGAAACTGACTTTTGGTGAAAATACTTTCTCAGTGTCAATATTTGTTTGTTATGGAGGTTTGTTATATCTATAAGCCCTCTGCCGCCTTCCTTCCTTGGCAGAGTCAGTCTTTGAAGGCATGATCTAGGGTGGTGTTTTCTGAACTTAGTCATCGTGGTATGTATTACACGCTGCAGAGATTTGAGGTCCGATTTATTCCATCTGATAATGCCAAAAGAATATGTTAAAATAGGTATCGCGTATGTATTGATTGCTTTAATTGTATTTCTTGAGTTTAGCTGAGTTTTGAGTATTGAATTGAGTCTGTGCTTGAACTGTGTCTTTAATTTGTCCTTCGTTTCTTTATAATGAATGCGTTGTGATTGCAGATATCCTAAATATTTGTATCCTGTAAGTTCATCTAATGGGTCTATTGCTTCTCCAGTCTCTAAGGTGTAACTGTGTCTGTAGCTTCTTCCTGCTTTCATTGAATTAATTTTACATTTATCTATCCCGAAATTCATTTTGATGTCCTGTGAGAATATTTCTGTCAGGTTAGCCAGTCGGTCCAGGTCAACTTCGTCAGAGGCATACAGCTTAATGTCATCCATGTACAGAAGGTGGTTTAGTTGTACGTCGGTTTGGTTGGTATGTCTGTCATTTGTGTCAGGTTGATATTTGAGTGAGTATCCTATGTTAGTGCTATTAAGTATATTGGATAAGGGGTTGAGTGCTAGACAAAACCAAAGTGGGCTGAGTGCATCTCCTTGGAAAATGCCTCGCTGTATTTTGATTAGGTTTGATTCGATTGTGCCCGTTGGTGTAGTCAGTCTAAGTCGAGTAGTCCAGTGTTGCATTGTTACCTGTAGGAACTGTATAATTTGTGGATGGATTTTATATAGATCCAGTACTTTAACTAACCAGGAATGGGGTACGGAGTCATATGCTTTCTGATAGTCTATGTACATTGAGTGTAGGTCTGATTTATTTTTGAAAACCTGGTTTAAGATAACAGAATCAATGGTTAGTTGTTCTTTACAACCTTTGCTCAGTTTCTTGCAGCCCTTTTGCTGTTCTGCGAGAATATTATAGCTATGGACGTGTTTGTAAATTAGCTCGGAAATACAACTTGTGATTATTTTGTAGATGGTCTGTAAACATGTAATAGGTCTGTATTTAGCTGGGTTTTTGGAGTCATTGGGGTCTTTTGGAAGCATGTACGTTGTTCCTGTAGTGATATATATGGGCATGGTTTCTGGGTGCAAAATAAAATTATTGATGTGATTGTACAAATAGGGATGGAGTACAGTAAATTTCTTGTACCAGAAACTGTGGATATGGTCAGATCCTGGCGCTTTCCAATTGTGTAAATTTCGTATTACTTCAGCAAAAGTTTCCATTGGGATGGCTTCGAACTTCATTTCATTGACTCTACTGTTAGCCATATTCTCAGTTTCTATCCATTCAGCTTGATTGTTGTGTGCAACAGGATTTTGCCAAATATCAGCCCAGAATTTGTGTAAGGTTTCTGTATCTGGTCCATTGTGAGAATTAGAACGTTGTTGGCTGTTTTCGTGGTTATTGGTACTGGCGGATTTAATTTGTCTGTAAAACTGCTTTTCGTTGTTAACAAACTGGAAATTTTGGTCTTTTCGGAGTGTACAGGCTTTGTACCTATGAAGACGACTCGACGCGACTGCAAGTTTTTGTTTTAAGGTGTCTAAACATTGTACCAAGTTTGTGTTCAATACTTCATGTGTAGAGTGGATCTGATACCATTTTCGGATACTTTCTACTTGTAAACTAAGATTTCTACTTCTACTGCCATTAATGTACTGTGTTAACCTACCTATTTTTACTCTCAGATCCTTTATTTTCTTATCTAATCTGTGTTCCCAGTTTGGCTTTTTCCTTTTGCGGGGTGGGTGTGATGTGACAGGTGGAATTAAATTGAGCTTTGTACCGTTAGCTTTGGCAGCTGTCCAGCTAGCGCAGTATATTATTGTTTGAAGGGTGAGGAAATCAGTTTCGTTGTCAACCTTTTCTGGTAGGATTATGTTATTTATATAAGCAACTATGTTCGCAAATCTCTTGGATGGTTTCTGTTTGGGTATATAAGGTCTGCTAGTGGGATCAGTATCTTTGAAATGTTCAAACACTTCTGAAAATATTTCATTAATTTCATCTAAGTCAGGTTGATGTTGGGACGCATGTGTGTTTGTATTTGTTTGGGAACTGTCAACAAGGGGTTGTATTTCGTTAAACATTTCATTGCTGTCTATAAATATTTGGCTATCTGGCATGATATTGAAATCTCTAACTATATTTGTCTGGTGGGTGTCTGTAAGCTCTTTTTCTACTTCTTGTCTGATTTCTTTAAACCTCTGGTCAGTAATATATTTGTTGTAAATAATTGTTCTCCTCTGATCAGCTACTCTTTGTTCGCTTACATGAGCAAGGGATGGGAATTTGGCAATAAACTGTTCATGTAATTGTTTTCGGTATGCTGTCCTGTTCGTTTCTAACTTGGTTATGTGTAAGTAAAGTCGGATTATGGCCTCGTTTTGCTCATTCGTCCATCTCCTTCTGGTTTGTGTGGTGAGGGGCATTTGTGTTTGTTGTGTATCTAATTGTGATGATGACATTTGGGTGTGTATTTGTATATTTGTTTGTACTACTTGTAACTCTTCTTTAACTTCTGTGTAAATTCTGTCTATTGTTGTTTGAGGCAGCATTTTTAGTCGTTCCACAGCTCGTCTCTGGTCCCCGACTCTTTGTCGGCTGACTTTCATTTGGGGAAATTTGTCTGTAAATTTTAAATGAAGTGCTTCTAAGTAGTTTCTCCTGTCTGTGTCTAATGCTGTAAGGTAGAGGTATGTGCGTAGTATGAACTCGTTCATTTCGGATGTCCATCTGTTACGCTTAGTAGATTCACCTTCGGTGGGTACAGTATCGATATCCTCGTCTAAGAGGGCATCCTGCACAACATCCTCGGGGTTAATACTAGATATGGTGGACTTGGATCTAGTCATATATGAAGGGCGAGTTGATGGGATAGACGAAAACAGTGACACCGTATCCTCGCCCGACTCGGCTGTAGCATCAACATCGGGGGCCCGCCTGCTCAGCTCCCGATGACCGGCTGTAGTAATTTGATCGACGCGGGCCCGCCTGCTCAACTCCGCGCCACCGGCAGTTCGTATACTGTGGCATCCAGTACCGGCTCCAGATGCGCCCCGGCGACCCCCGGGCAGCGACCGCAAATTATACCTACAATTCTTACCTGGTTCCATGATGAATCGAAGGTTGGGACCGTTAGTTTGGGAAGTGATTTAGCAGGATGTTTGCTAACTTTATTAGTTCAGCCGTAAGAGCGGGTGTGGTCAAGCTGTTGTAGACCAATTATAGCTCTTCTACCCGTAAGCCCCCCTACCACGACAAGGTGGTCCCACAGGGGGGTTATTATTATTATTATTTGTTTTCTTACAAACTCTCAGAAAAACTATTCCAGATACTGGTAGTGTTGGCAGTAAATTGATTTAAAATTTCGCGATTTTTTGACACAAGTTTAGATAGCAGTTTTGTTTTAATAATAATAACTGTATACAAAATGGATATTTCGCACACAATATTCCTCATAAAACTTTATTTAACACACCATTAAATGAGCTAAATTGAGAGCCAGATTACGATCAAAACGACTCTAAAAACTATAGCCTTAGATACTTTAATATCACCCGGAAGGTAGCTGGTAAAACTATCGGTTTGTCTATGGTTATATTATTATATATTTTAAAAAACGTAAGAGCATGAAGTTTATAAAGGGATAATACCTTTTCAAAAGTAGTAGGTTTACTTCAACTTGAGATTTTATAAGCTCTTAATTTTATACCCCTTCCCATTATAAATATAATTTACGATAACTGCAGGGTAAATGCAGCGTACCCACATACTAAGAACGCATTTAAATGACTTCAAATATACTTTATCTCATTGAAATAAGGCTTACGATTGGGCAGTTAATTTCAACAACGATGGTACTCGGGGATCCTTTAATAAGGAGTCGAGAACATGGAAATTGGACGCTATAATTAGGTAAATTATTCAGCCAATTACGTTAAAACGGCTGACGGTTTGATAACGGAACTGTCATATAACAGAAACCGCGAACAATAAACACGAATCCGTAAAGCGATTGTGGTTAACAGGCGGAAATTATTTACTTTCACAAGTAGATTATTTTTTAATGTAACTGGCAACCCTAAACAACTTTTTAATTGCGAACATAAAGTTACGGCACAGCTTCTAGTTTTTTCGCTAGAATCACAGTAATGAGAACGTACGAAGGTTGTTTCTCGGAAAAGCATAGGACACTTCGTAAACGCGCGCATTGCCTCCATAAGTGCTGTAATCTTTTTATGGGTTGCATTCTTCATAAATGCTGAGCGTTTGCGGAGTTTGCTTCTCGTTACTTTAAAACCAGTAACGCTAATATCTTATGAGACATTTGTCAATAAAATTAGATCATACCTAAATGTAAGAAAAATGTGATACCTAGTTGGATTTTATTAATTTACAATTAACACTGAATTTTCTTAATCTAGGTTTTCAATAGTAAATTTCAATAACTTATTGGCCATTTTTGTGTGATGTCTCATCGTGTGCCCCTAAATTGTGTCAAGTGAATGTTAGTCATCCACGTTTTACACCCGAAACACATGGTATGGCGATTTATTTTTAGAATATTCTTTCGGTTTTCCTGTAGGTATTGCAACTGTTGCATTGATTGGACATATATATTTCTAAGAAAACTCAAGGATCCGGCTTAAAATAAACAGAAGTAGGAATATTAATAAATATTCAATATGTTTATGACTCATTGCTTATAACTAAAGTCTGAAACAAACATTACTAAGAATAGCAAACGAAATCAAGTAGTACGTTCTATAACTGTCAGTGACATTGTAAACAATAAAGGAAAAGAGACATTTGAATTTCGAACGCGTCGAAAATGGCGCGCGACACGTCAAACTCGGCGCCGAAAACCGAAACTGCCAAACTAGTAACACATATACCGTTTAGTAACAATACTTTGTACTGGTTATAAGTATTTTGACGTGCGGCGAAAATCGGTGAGGCGTGCGTTTGACTATATCCCTCGAACTCAATATTCATAACGGTGTGACCATTGTTTCCCGCCTTTAGAAACGTCACGTATACCGCGGCGCCATCTTCCACTTGAAAGGGACGTGCTTTAACGCATCCAGAAATAATAGGACCCCGACCAATCGCGATGTTCGCATTTTTGCCCAAGTTTTAAAACAATCGGAGCTCTATTTATAATGGTGGTTTTCATGACCCAAAGAAAATTATGAATGTATGCTGCTAGGTGTTGCGCATTGAAATCAGTAGCTACCCGTGTGGCGGTGTCGCCATACATTTTAAATATTGTTCGGAAGCGTTATGTAGGTCCAGCTGTCAAGACATACATGTAGGAATGTTGCGGTCGCAACGAGTCATAGACAATCATGTATTCGCGGTAGTTTAGGCAGGTGCTTTTCTTAGAGTACTCACTCAAAAGGTTTTTACGATGCAGTTATGACAGTTAAAATTAATGTTTAAAAAATAATTTACCGTCCTGTCTCAGGCATATTGAAAGCAATAATCTCGGCTTTAAATTTTTATAAGTGGCCAGTTAAGATGATTTACTGGCTTAAAGTGTAAACTGTTTAGTGGCCGTCATAAATATTGGTCAACAATAAATAAACAGTCGGGATACGTCGTAAAAAGCGTGACCTCGTACTAAAATCGATTTTACGGTGTTTTTTAACACTGGCCACTAATATTACCCATTATTGAATTTTTTAACGGTCAATTTGCAGCCTCGATTTGAAAGAAGCGTTCGAAATTAGAATTCGTTAATCTCAATCTGAATATGATTATCAGCGTAAAAACTGGTTGTCTATTTTTAAAATTAGAATATTGTGTCCTTGTTACATACGTGTTTTTGAACGGAAGAGTGAGAGTGACAGTAATATATTCAAGCTCAATACCGAATACAGTAAACCTGAGTCATGTGACATGAATCTAGTTTGCGGTGATTAATGTTCGCTCTAAATAAACTGTAAGTAGAGATAAGTCAAGTCGTTTAAGGCTTTTTCTTGTATTGGATTTGGGGGTCTGGTGAGTAGTTGTTTTAATGTTTCAAGATCAGGCAGATTATGAAATTCCTAGGCATATCGTGAATCGTGAAAATCATTGTCTCGTCAACATGACGGAAAGGGAAAAAGTATTATCAACGGCTTGTTACATTTAATAACGCCATGAATAACGCCATTAGATTAGTGTATGAAGTATCTAAATATATAAATTATAAAACCTACTTTCGATGCACGATACATTCATAACTTCTAAACACCTTTCGAGATGGATAAGTAAAGTCGGTTGAATATGCCGAAAATATCGGTTAATAAATTTGAAAATCGAACATTGATTTCTTGAAAGTAACTAGAAAGCATAAAGTTACTGTTGTAACTGCCGATGACGTCACACCGCTTAAACCGATTCGTTGCGACGAAAGTAAAGTTAGACGAATATAATATTTCTAGTTTTATGACCGTGCTCGTAAAGAGTTGTGTAATTTACGCTTTCTACGGATTAACAAACTTGCGTAACGAGGGAAGTCGTTTTAACTATTTACTATTATAAGGGCAGTGACGGTTGAACATTCTGCCATTGAAGACAGAAAAAATAACACGAAAATTGAGAAATCTGTGGAGTCCCATCGCGTCTTCATTATGGCCTCTCCAAACGTCACCGATAAATCGCATGCGATTTACAATAGATTCCAGGGTCGATTGATTCGTTGCTTTGCTGCTAACGAGACCAGAATTATCTAAAACAGTATGCCATTTATTGCATGGTCTGTAGAAGCTTTTATTAGAAATTTCTCTTTGCCACCTAATACATCACCTTTTTGCTGACAAAATTGGTTTGCTGGCGATATTACCCACTTCTATGTGAAGTGTAATATACATTATATAATACTAGTACAATACTTATTAGTAGTGGGTCTGTGAGCTGTATGAGTAGACCTCGCGTTAAGCTTAGAAAATTAAAAAGTGAAAAATGACAAGTTCGTCGAGTCGTTATCGCCGTGAACTCACGATGGTCTCAAGCGCCATGAAAATCAAAATTATCTGGTCACAAAATTTCCCGAGAATCGGTTGAGAATTGCGACCTGCAGAGGACAAAATCCGGACATAAAGCAAAATGCCCGAATTAAAACGTTATTTATTCCTCTTCTATAATAAACACAAATGGGTGGAAAAACAATTAAAAACTTATAAATAAATAAAAAATCCCAGATCGAGACCGCTTGGCAGGGTGCCCAGAAGGCTGGCTGCATTGCCCATCTGGATAGCAATGCTTATCCGCTGGGCGAAGTACAGGCCAGCCCTCTGGTCACCCGAAGCCTCTATAAGGCGTTTTGCTAACTAACGTTATTTTACTTTTTGACATCAATTCCATCAGCGGACGTATGGTGGACATATTATCGACATATCGGTGTTAGAAAGTAACGTTTGCTCGAGATTGTAATAAATGCAACTATTCCTTGCATTATCAAAACTGCACACACAAGTCACGTCAGTTGCAACAATTAACTGCATAACACACGCTTGTCACAATCTCGAAATGATTAAAAATTATAACCCGCAATTAAAAGTAAAAACGCCGGCACCATTGCACAGCCCCTTAGCCTGTGACAGAAAAAATGTCCGTACAAAAAGGGCGCACATTAAAATAGCTCGCTCTGGCTATTTAGAGCAATAATAGTCATAACTACTCCACCAATTTAAATAATTTAACTTTGGTATTGGGTTCTGTATAATTGTGATGATTTTTTGATTGGGAACTTCCTTTTATACATCGAATGTTTTCGTAATTTCAACCACACAAGCTTGGGCACATCTTCCAGAAGCTTGGACACATCCTCCTTTTTTTGGACTGTAGCATGCTCTTGCCAATGCCAACCCGCCTTTGCCTCTTTTTCTCTTCTTCACCGCATTCTCTTCCTCGTCAATATTTACTTTTACTTCTCGTAAAACTTCTCGAGCGACTTAATGTGGATGCATTCTAAAAAAAGTCCAAGGAACTCCAACAATATTTATCCCGCCTATAATTCCGAGATACAATCTTGTTGAGATTTAGTGTGAGAAATTGTGATGAACCTCTGATTATAGGGGCGGCGTGCTCAAAGGTCCCTGGAAGGTCTACATAACCTTGTGGTCCTTGTATGTTTTATACGTTGTACTTAAAATTACGTTGTTGAAGTAATTATAATGGAACATTATTATCTTATTGTTAATGAGTTCAGTTGAATTCAAATGATCGCACGAATTACTTGAGAAATGGAATCAATTGAACATGGTTTTGTGAAAAATGTATAAAGAAGGAATCTGTGAGCAAATACTAGTAATATTAAGTAATTAACCTCTTCTCTGTGTATGATAAGGATCCTGGCCGAATTTTTAGTTCTTTTTTGCATTTTTGTGAATGCTATTTTTCTACTCTATGCACAACCTAGGTTAGAACGCACGATTTTATTATCACTAAACACCATATGAAAGGTTAATTAAATTGAGTAATTCTTAGATAGATAGATAGAATATTCTTTATTGGCACACCTCAGTAAAAAGATAAACAATTGATTAGTGATAGAGGCAGGCTTCTTAAGGCGCAGGGTAGGGCAAGGCATTCTCCATACAGACCTTGTGCAAGTTTTATTCGTTAGTTTTGGCACTATAGCATTTAATTCATTTTTTGCTTTTATATATTGAATATACGCAGAACTTGATGTAGAAATTTTATTTTATTAAAAAAAAAGCTAACAGAAAAATAAGCATATTTACCAAAAATAATAACTGTAGCGTAAACACAAAGGAAGAAAAACGCGCACAAAGTTTGTATGGAAAGAGCTTGCCCTACCCTTCGCCTTAATTCAATTTAATTCATATTTTTATTTCAGACCATGTCCCTAGTGTACGGTACATTCCCTTAATCCTATATTAGTTAAAACCTATACTTAATTATAATAAATAATGATGACGATTGGACACTTCCATTAATTAACTAGACATGTATGATATTTGTTTAAGGAGTAATTAACAAATTCTCGAATAGTAAGTAATAATATAAACGAGTCAAAAATCTGCGTATAATATGAACTAATACTATTTCTTGACTATATTTAAAAAAATATACGTACTCGTATCGAGTACATTACATCAGGTCATAACGAAATACGATCAAATATCATAAAGCATATCAAATTACGTGAATCGTGAACGGTACCACAATATCATTCGCATTATTTGCATTTCGTTCCAATTTGCTGCAAGTGAGACAAATTAACCCATTCAGAAGTCGAACAGCCAATCAGGTACTCCTGCGCATCTCCGTCAGGGTTGTCACTTTGTGTAATACACATAATAGGCTAATATTTGCAGGTTAGACCGAGTTTATAAAAGGTCGCTTAAGAGGGGGCAAAATTGTAATTTTATATCGAGTTTTACATGTTTTAATTAAGGGCAAATACCATTAAATAATTACACGGAAACTAGATTGTATTCACATGGGCAGACTCCAAACAAAACCTTAAAAGGTTTAAAGTTGGTTCGATAGAAAAAATCACGAAAACATTTCCAAGTTCCATTTATTTTTAGTTGTATAGTTCGTGTCATCCACGATGACGCGCAGATTTGACAGATCTAACCTTTAATAACGTGACAATACTAGTCAAGGCCCGCGTCTTCGTGAATGACACGATCTAACGTCATTATGATATTGCTACGAGTATGTTACAAAATTAATAGCAGTATAATAATGACACACTGCTTCTTTGGGTGGCCTACAGTTGGCAGTTGTACAGAAATACTTTAGTTAAAAATATACAGAAAATTTACTTAATAAAGTACTGATTACTGAATGGAGGCATTCAATCTGCTGATTAGGCCATTAATTTTACATAAATAAATATTAAGTGAATTGGGACAACTTCGAAAACGGGGTAATTTTGACAATCGCTATTGTCTACTAAACTAGAAACACATCACACTTTGCGTTGTCTAAGTCCCGCTACTGCAACGCTAGTGTTGGGCCTGAGTGAACGCTGAAGTCCGGCGTGCAGCGGGACTGAGCGTGCGGCGTGCGTGTTAAACAAATGCAAACGTATAGGAACGACCTTAGTGCATGCTGCTTAAATCGCTTGTGAGCCCGACGCCACGCTGCACGCCCTGCCGATCGCTCCGCTTCGAGCGTCCACTCTGGAGGCCTACCGTGAAAACCAAAAATAGGAAATTGCGGGAATCTTTCTGTTTTACTCTTACTGAGACGTAATTAGAATGATAAAAAGGCCCTCAATTGACGAACTTCGATTTTCGCGGTTATAGCCCAGGCCTTACACTTATCAAGGCATCTTGATTACTGTTGCAACAGTACAAAGAACTTCAAGTTTTTTTTTTGTCAAAATTACACCGCTTTTGAAGTTGGCCCAAAGCACCTTTACATAGTATTGGTTTTCTGGCATGTGTCAGCCCTGGCCACCCAGCATACGTCGGATGTCCCCGCGATTGCTCAATCGCCGAAATGTTTGATGGCTGCGCGCGCGCAGTTTTTGCGGTTACGCGCAGGTGCGAGCTCACGCGGTTGTAGATTGTAATGTCACGTGTTTAATCGTTGAATTGGTTTTATATTTTAAATGGCATAGTGTTATTCAAAGCATAGTTTACAAATTTATTTTTCAATTTGGTCATTCTACACTGCATAATGATGATTTCGAATTGAGTCTCCCTATATAGGTGATATACGCCGCAAAACAGATACGAAAAAAAACCGGACTAGTGCGAGTCGGACTCGCCCGACGAGGGTTCCGTACTATTTAGTATTTGTTGTTATAGCGGCTACAGAAATACGTCATCTGTGAAAATTTCAACTGTCTAGCTATCACAGATCATGAGATACAGCCAGGTAACAGACGGACGGAAGGACGGACAGCGGAGTTTTAGTAATAGGGTCCCGTTTTACTTTTTGAGTACGGAACCCTAAAAACGCGATTCTAAAGTCTTACATGTCCTAGCTATTCATTCGTCATTAACCACCATCTGAAGTTTAGATTCTAAACAGTTTTCTTTATACTAATAGAAACACTTCTTTATACTAAATAAAAACTATATTTCTAATAAGTTACCTAAGTACATAAAACAGGCAGAACAGGGTCAATAGGCCACTTTGAGTTATATATACCTACTTCACGAGCTAAAATGACACATAACATAACTTCGGAACTCCCATCGCTAGTAAACTAGCGTACTAACTACCTACATCCACACCCAACACGTCATTGACCTCTTTTGCAAAAACAATAGACACTCAACCGACGACCACAACCAATTGTCAATAAACTGTCAATTTTCCTATCCTTATTCCAACTACATAAAGTCCATAATAGCTTAACAAACTCCAGTTAGAAAAGGCGAAAGTATGGTAGCTGGTTCCCAACAATTGTGAAGCATGGAAAGTGGTTTTCCACGGTGGAAAACGTATTTCGCTTAAGGAGAAAACTTATTGGCTTGTCGGTTATAGAATGTGTGACGGATTGACGTATGATCGTTTACTTGGTATTCTATTAGAAGCAATGAACATTATATCAAGTATGTCTTCTCATCTTTGAATTCTGTATGATGTCTTGTTCTCGTGCTCCACGATCCCGAAATCATCTTGTATACTCGTATGTGCGTACTTTTCACATGGCATAAGGCTATAGGCGTAATGCATAAAAAAGACTGGACGTAGTCGCGAAACACGGTCCGTTGTTTCACTGGACAACAACGGACATCTTCCAAGTAATAGTTACATTTAGTAATAGTGTTCCGTCCGTTTCCTCGTTAGCTATTTTATTTAGGACGATGCCTTAGCAATATGTTCAATTATAGGTGGTACAATGTACAGTGAGATGCACAATTGCATGGATGCATTATGAATGAAAACCATACCATAGTCCTCTAATTTGTTCAGCTTTTTAAACTCACTGCACCTATATCAGCTAAAGTTATTAACATTTTAAATGATACATAAGCGACGAAAGTCGGCGTCTTTGATCTTGCTGTATTATCTTCGCTTACCAAGCGCAGGTTTAAAGTTAAGCAATGTGTTTACGTTACGATAACGAAACGTTTTCGGTCTCTCTATCACTCTTCTTTATTAGTGTCATAGAGAGACAGATAGATAGCGTTTCGTTATCGTAGCGCAAACGATTGGTCTTGCTGGGCGCTCTGGGCTGCAATCGGTGAGAGCACTTGAGCGTTGTTATTCTAGCAGACTAATCCCATAAATAAGGCCTAATTTAAATTCTTGAGTTGAGAGGTCAGATGGCTGACGCTTCAATGATGCAAAAACTTTTGAGAGTAGATTGCGTAGATTTCGAGCTCCTTTAGCATTCAATTCAATTCAATTCAATTCAATTTTTTATTCATAAAATTTACATCTTATACGTCACTATATATTTACAGGTTACATGTATCTAATAGATTTAATAATTTTGCCGCAATTAGGGCGTTCCGGATCCGGCCCTGAGCATAGGCTTATTTACTTTTCCAGGTTATAATTTATGCTGCATTTCCAATTATTGTTTATACATTTACAGTTACAAGAAAAATTCGACGATGGTGTACAAAGCGTCTTTAACTAGCTTTGTTTTCATTTGTCGTACAAATGAAGCGTAACTCGGGGCCTGCTTAATTGCCGTAGGGATCTTATTATAAACTTTCGGGCCAATGAAGGCAAGACATTTTTTACTTTTAGCCAGTCGTGTGTGTGGCAAGCTCAGGTCATGCCGCCGTCGCGTGATGGAGCCGTGCGCATCAGCGTTGGTATGGAAGTGGTTAATGTGACACCTAACATACTTAGCCAGTTCCAAGATGTAAAGACTGGGTACAGTTAATATATTGTGTTCTTTGAACAAGTCTTTTGCAGGATGATCCCAACTTACACCAGCGATGATGTGCACTGCTTTTTTTTTGCAGTTTAAAGACTCTTTCACGTTCCGCAGCCCAACCCCACAGGTCAATACCATAAGTTAGTATTGAGTTAAAGTAGCCATAGTAGGCTTTTTTTACGTTAGCTAAATCCAGACATGGGCATAGTCTGCTAAGGGCGAAGCAAGCTGCCGATAACCGTAGACACAGCGCGTCTATATGAGGTGCCCATTTTAAGCCGGCATCGATTGTTAGTCCCAAATATTTAACCTGGTCGACTTGAGGTACAGGTTGGCCATTGCATGTGATGTTTAATTTATTCAGTGGTTGATCACTTAGGCACCGTAGGCCAAAGTGTATAATGTTGGTTTTATCAACATTGAGCACCATGCCATTCGCTGAAAACCAAGACGATATTTGATCCATGACCATTTGCAGTTTTTCTTTTAGTAGTAAGTAAGTCTCAGCCGCAACAATGACACATCCGTCGTCAGCAAAAACAGCAAACATTCAACTTGTAGAACGCTGAGGTGGTCTGATTTGATGCCAGCTTTCGAAGCTAATGGAATAGCTCTGCCCAAACTCAGTAATTGCCACGCGAATTGAGAAACTCATATTTATTGCTTTAACTACACGTTTATTTGGCGGATATGAAGTTTAAGACTGAATTAGCAACTGTTAGAATTAATAATAAAACAAATTTAAATTTTAAATTAATACTTAGAAAATAAAGAGTAGGTAGGTCAATTGTACGGCGCCAAAAGACAAGTACTTTGTGACATAAGTATGTGATTGTGTTAAAGTTATTGAAGAGAAAAAAAAAAGAGATATAAATAAAAGTGAAAAGTAAAGAGTTATTTGAAGAGAAGGTAAAATAGTGTAGTGAATAGGTTGCTAAAACAATTATTAACGTATAACATCCTATAATTAAGCACACTATTTGTGTATCTTCCTACGCTTGTGTGTCAACAAAAAGTGGATACAATTCTCGTGAGTATTGTCAATATACAATACAGATAAACAAAACAAAACTTATGGGACAGATCCCTAGGTGTTGTAATGAACGGGTTAAGATCTACAATCGTAATTATTATTATTAGTATGTGTAACTAGAACCTAATAACCAATGAGTTCCTCTGTCTTGTTTAAACAAATATTGGGTGTGATTTTATTAACAACATGTTTACTTAGTCCTATACTACTGTATTTTTAACATTACACCTCCGTAATTATTAACGTCATTGATCAGTCGCGCGTGGTCAGATTTCTGTATCAGCAGCTCTGACATCTGACCTCGTGTTGTCAAATTGTCACCTAGACACACGAGCCGACAGCTGTATTGCCAATATCCTGCGTTTGCTAATGATATAATTTACATCAAATCTGATACCTTGTTTGCAAATTTGAAATACTACACATTGTTAGATTGTTTTAAAGATTCATATTGTCAGGGGTATTTTTCAATATTACACTTGGTTTAAACAATTCTTGAGTCAATTGAAGGTAAGATATTACCATGTTTATTTCGCTACCATACTTTGATACAGCATTCTTTTGTGTGGATAGATGTATTATATGCTAAAAGTATGTAAATCCAAATATATCTCGTTTTACAGATGCGTGGTTTATCTAGTTCAAATATAACAAATATTTATAGAACTCTTCACTTGACATACATTGCTCCTTTACTGTCCTACTTGATTACTTTCGCGAACCATGTATCGTTTCAATAACAATAACTAAACTTAATACAAAAACTAACCTGTCTTCGACGACCATAGAAATTCTCTCAATGTGTGCCGAGCCAAATATGGCGCCCATTCTGAAGCCGATAAAATGTAACGTCTCAAAATTAAGCTAAAGGTGAACAAAAACGGCATAGACATCTCAATCGGATCAGATTCCGCTAAATGGGCTATCATTACGAGCGCGCGAGCGCATGATGAGTGATCTACGCGATAGTGATCGAGAGCATGATACTTAGCGAGTTGAAGAAAGAAAGATAGTAAATCCATTTAACGAGACAATCGAAAAATAAATGATACTTACTATATAAGACGATATATAAGCGAGCAAAGTTAGGTCCAATTTGTCTTTGAAGAATTTACATAATACATATCTGTTTTCGCTTGGCACGTAGGAAATTGGCGTTTTAAATGTTCAAATTGTAGCTGGTCCGTAAATTTATGGGGTCGTGATCACAAAACGCGAAAGTGCGGAATTCCGAAAGTGTTTTATTTTATCACTTTACTAAAAGTATTTGCGTAAATTGCTGGAGTAAGTATTTGACGGAAAAAATGTATACGATTAACGCTTGTGCCGATATTCGATTGCTATTAGCTAGAATTTATGTATGTAATATTTTCAAATAAGTACATTAAAAACATAGGAATGCACGCAGGTTGCAAGTAACATCTTGGTGTAAAGCAAAACGAACCTGTCTCCGTAAAACCACAAAAAAGCTTCCTAATCGCTTTGTTTATTGTCAACCGCACGCGCACAAAAAACTATTGTCTCTGAACTGCAAACCAAATGTTCTTAGCGGCACTTTTTTACAAAAATCATTAGAAAGTGAAATGTCCGTGCACAATTAACGAGTTTTAAAGGGTTTTCTCGTAAATCTTGATAATGAAATGCTTACTGACTCGAAGCGGGCGTCCATCGACACGCTTTGGACCTTACCGATTCAAGCTTAGAGTTCTTTTTGTACCGCGGCGGAGTTAAAGATAAGTCATTGGAAAGTGAAATGGGGGCGCACCTGATGGTGCTTTCTTTGCGTCTCGTTCTTTTTGCCGCAGTGAGAGTGGTCTAGATTCGATAATTGTGCCGGTAGCGGGCCTCCCGGTGTTTCGGCACTTGTCGGCCGCCTGTGACTTCATTCACTGCATTGTTGTTTGCACTAAATTCGGTCCGTTTATTTTTCCATGGACGCTCTGGAATCCTATTTTCTTGATTGAGCTTTTTTGTGGCTTTGACGCTTTTCGTTGTGCCATTTCTCGGCTCATGCTGATTTAAAAAAAAAGATACAGCGAATTCGATTGACTTGGCTGGATTTTATCAGTTTTGACCCATTCTTTCAACAATGGCTTTAGATGGGGACGATAGTGCGTATTTTTAGACTGCTTTTATCGAGTCGTGATTCCATCGACACGGATCGCTTTTTATTTCATATCATATCTTATTGTCGCTGATAGAAAGTGTCGTTCCGTTGGTTTTCGTCTATTGTTCGAGTCCTTTGTTGGGCTTTGAATTTATTTGAGTTTTGATTCGACTCCTGCATTGACTTTCGTTTTCATATTTATCTTTGTTGTTATCAAAATATTGTAAAGGTCCCTCTTACTAGTGAAATCTGTTGTTGCAGTTCATGTCGTTGTTGATAAAATCATTTAACATTATACCTTCAAATACGTCATCTGTAGGTACGGTTTTAGTGACCGAAGCGTTAGCGAAAATCTCCGTTTTGACTCGGGCATTTTGCTTTCGTATTTCTGGATGTTCTCTTCTACAAATCGCACTTCTTAACCGATTCTCGTGAAATTTTGTGACCAGATTCTATGATAAACATTTTTTATGTCGATCCAGTTTGGAATAAAGGACTTACCAATATAGTCTATGGCGCTTAAGACTATTGTGAGCTCACTGTGTTAACGACTCAAGGAACTAAGTATTTTTCACTTTAACATTTTCTAAGCTTAACGTAAGGTCTACATCTACAGCTCACAGAACCACTAGTAATTAATAAAATATGTCTTCCTAAAATACTGAGCACCAGCTAAAGTGTAAAGTTCCAAGTTTATTTAGAGCTAAGGAAATTTAAAATAGCCTATAGATGCACTTGAGCACCAATTTCTCAGATACACATGGTACACATTAGCATAAATATGTAGTTACAAGTTAGCATATGGCATAGTATAAACTTTCACCTTGGTCCTGCGCGCGCATGATAAATCTCCGCGCGCGCCGCTATCGGGGATCGACGAAAGTGCAAGTCGCCCAGTTCCCACGCCTCCCTGTTGGGAAACGATTCCGATTATTCGAACCAAGTGTCGATTTGCGAATCGATTTTTGAAAAGGCCAATGGAATCCTGGTCACGGCACCATACATTAAACCTACCTCAACCCTTTGATTTTTCTTGTAATTTCCCTTTTTAGGGTCCCGTACCTCAAAAGAAAATAACGGAACCCTTATCATTAATTTGTTTTCCGTCCGTTCGACTGTCTGTCCGTCTGTCAAGACTCTTTATCTAGGGAACGCGTGGAGGCATCGAATTAAAATTAAAACCATACCTATACTCAGGTCTACAGTCCCTTAAAGCTGTGAAATAAAAAAATAAACGGCCGTTTATGCCGAAAAAACGTAAATTTCGACACTCTCAAAAGAATGAAAATTGATAGGAATACCTGTTGACCTAGAACTATGAAATTTGGCAAGTAATATCGTCTTATACCTACTACAAGTACGGGGGTCAATCTGAACACTATACATTTGTTAAAAAAAAAGGTTAGTACGGAACCCTCGGTGGGCGAGTCCGGCTTGAACTTGTCCGGTTTTTTTAATACTCTATTCACGGTTACATTTTATGATAATATTTTAAACTAAAAGGTTAAAATACTGTAAGCTCTATGGAGTGAGCTGGATCAGATTAATCGACAGTAGCGAGGAAAGTAATTAAGGTGTAACTATGTAATAAAAGCATTTATCTTAAAATAATCACAAATCTATTCTGATGAATTAAAAATCTCGAGATATTCATATCATAATAAAGAAATTAGACCTAGAATAATATAAAAAAAAATTACAAAAATATCGCCATATCTACATAATGAATGACGGCAATATGTAGATAAAGATTTATCCTTATCTACATATTATGACATTTTAAAATGTATCTGATCAGCATAATTTCTTGGTCTAATATTTATCGTGTTAACACCTCTGTTATAATACTTATAATACAGACTACAGTTTGTATTTATACTTATCGAAACCCATACATCTTATAAGTCGTCCATTCAATGCTATATTTATGTGGTCAATGAATCGTTAGTTTTTTTGTAATCAAGCTAAGCTACTGTGGTAGTAGGCCTAATTTGGAATGCCATAAATATGAAAGGGTGGGTTGATAAAGCAATAAGTCATCATAATGTTGGTTTACCGATGTTGGCTGTTGACATAAATTATATTATTGGTCTGGCAACACTATGTAGCTAAGCGGTGTAAGTTATAAACTGGTAACACTTTACAAATAAGGAATACATTTTATTAGCCTGTTTGTGTCTCCCACTGGGCAAAGGCCTCTCCCCTTGATTTCCATGACTTCTGACTTGGTGTTTCCTCCGGCCAGTTGCTCAAGAAGCTGTCCAGATCATCCCGCTATCTCTGTTTGGGCCTGCCCGTCCACGTCCCTGTACGGCCTGTACCGGCATCCACTTGGTGGCTAAGCTAGCTCACCTCTCCGAATGCATGCTCCGGACCGGCCCAGTCCCATTTTAGGCTAGCGGTTTTCTCGCCTACGTCAGCAATGCTGGTTTTAGAGCGCAGCGTGGTGTTTCTTATGCGATCAGTTAGTTTAATACCAATAATGCTGCGCTCCATAGCGCGTTGGCAAACCTTTAGTTTGGACTTCTGAATTTCTGTGAGTGACCAAATTTGGTCCCCGTAGGTTAGGACAGGCACAGGCAGATACACATGTCAACGAGTTTGCGCTTCAGTGACAATGGAAGGTTAGGTTAGGGAATACATTAAATTATTTTATTAAATACCGTCTACATGGGTGAATAGGGATGGGCTGATGGGATGGACAAAACTTTAAATTTAATTTAACTGACAATTTGTTAAAAATACCCACACAAAATATAATTAGATTGATAATAGTAGATTTTTTATGATACAATTTGTGTGGGTAGTTATTAAGAAATTGTCAGGTAAATCACATTTTAAGCTTTGTCCCTATTCACCCCAGCAATCTCTATTCACCCCGGTTGATGGTATTGGTGTTTGGTGGCCGGGTGGTCTATTTAGTACTCAGTTTATTAGCCACTTAAGCTGAAGACACCGCTTCGATTCCACCCTCGGCCAACGGAGGGCATAGCCACTTTTCTTTAATAAGATATGACATCTGTTTCAGTTGGTAGAATTTTATTTTTAATTTTATTTTTACAACAACTTTGCTAATTCGATACATATTATGGTTGTTTTTTGTTGTCCAGTGTTTTGTCCTATCATGCAATGTCACATATAATAAGGATATTTGACGTTTAAAGTCGTGACACCGCTTAGACGTTTCAAGTTATTGTTTTTTGTCTTTGATCTGATATCCTTAACCTTTTACAACTATGATAAAAAATCAACAAGCACGATAATACGGGTGTTCTATAATACATTAATGACTATATTTGTATTTGTAAGTTTAATTATCTCTAGGTATGAATTCTTCTCTTTCATTTTCTTACCATATCTCTGGACCATGGGGTCCCAGACTTTTGGGAGGCGTGCGGTTATGGTGTTGAAGTTTGGCGGGTCAAAAGATTGAGCTATTGCTGAGAGGTCCGGACACCTGTCATAACAAACAATGTACATATATACACGTTATTGAAGCAGGCGGTGACTTGCCGCTGATTAGATGGGCTCCTGAAACCAATGGGCCAGATGGGCCAGAAACTACGCCGGTGTGAGCGGCTCAGGGCTCGAGAGACGTCATTTTCTTCAATAATGTTGCAATTTGAAATGGATTTATGTATAGAAAACCACGATAAACGTGGGGTTATATATCAGTTGTTACAAAGGGCCACCACACACTAGCGTCAGGGTCTAGTCGGCGCTATGGAAAATGGCGTTGCTGCGCAGTTGCGCTATAGAGTTGACTAGACGCCATTTGACATAGCTAAGATTAAATATTGCCGGTTGTATTTACTTAATAACCGCTCGTTAGGATATGATTTATTTTACAGTTATTCCTTTCGACGATACGAATCAATACTCCCTCATCCCAGACTTGATTATGGGTGGTTTAAATCTTTTATTACCTACCAATTTTCTACTAACGAATTCCTAAATTTATATCTACTAGTAAATCGACTTAAACTTCCAAGTCCACAAGTGCCAATAAACCCACTCTAATAAATGTACGATCGACTTAGAACGATTAACGAGTAATAAAATCGCTATCTCTTTTCGTCCGCACCGGCGAGTAAGGGATAATCGTAAATTAGCTGGCGATCCTCTGAGTTTACGCCTGTCTGCGACTAATTTATGTCCAAGGAATGGCGTTTGAGTCTGTCATTAAATGGTAACAGACGTTTATTTGTTAGGGTAACTTGTTAATTGGGACTTCTATCACTAGCCCTGTCTGCAGTTACGAGTTGGCGAGAGATATCTATGTTCAGTCTTCTTCCTCGCATTATCCCGGCCTTTTACCACGGCTCATGGGAGTCTGGGGTCCGCTTGATAACTAAATCCAAGAATTGGCGTAGGCTACTAGTTTTTACGAAACCGATTGCCATATGAGCTTCCAACGCAGAGAGGAAACTAGGCCTTATTGGAATTACTTCGGTTTCCTTACGATGTTTTCCTCCACCGAAAAGCGACTGGTAACATCAAATGATATTTCGTAAATAAGTTTTGAAAAATTCATTGGTCCGAGATTATGTTCAATGCTATATTCATTTTTTCATAGAGAGTGTGTTTCCCCGTTTATTAGTTTATTGAAAACTATTGTGAAGTGTTATTATAATTTTGTTTGGTTTGTTCACAGGCCAGCAGAAAGATATCAAAATGCGGATATCTTTTTGTGGCGCCGGGCTGGGACTTCTCCAATCCGCTGTACAGAACAAAGGTATGTATTTAATGTAATACATAATATATTGGGTGTTTTTTTATTTATCTGCAATAATTTACGGGATGAATATATAGGTCAGCAACTTTTACGATGGGACTAACCCCGAAATCGCAAAAAAAATGGCTTTTCATACATTTAGGCTGATCTGATGTTGATTTTTTCTATGGGAGAGTCTATTTTTTTGCGCGATTTCGGTATCGGCATTGTCATCATCTTCATAACCATCGTTTTATTAGTAAGTCCATCATCAGCAGCATTTGAGATAAAACGTATTGCAATCGTTTAGCACATACATTGACATTCATCGAAAATGTATAGTAAATAAATAGGTATAGTTTACATTACCATTTAATTTCTGCATGCTTAATGCATATTATTTCGATTGCATTACAAGTTGGATATTGAAGTAAAAGCAATATTTTTTATACATATAATGCCGAGGTTTTCCCGAGGATCTACAGTATGAGGTTCTTCAAAAAAGGAGTGTGCAGATTTTTAAAGGGTCGGCATCGCGCATGTAACACCTCTGGAGTTGCAGGCGTCCATAGGCTACGGTGACTGCTTACCATCAGGCGGGCCGTATGCTTGCTTGCCACCGTCGTGGTATAAAAAAAAATATTTTAGACGCGAGAACCCTGATAAACTGACGCCATTTTCGAATAATAAATTCGGTCCTTCGAGCCGGATACAAAAATAATTCTAAACATTATCACCCTCAATTTTTCAACACAAAATTCCTTTTGTTGTTCCAAAAACATTGTATTCCCATCTCAGATTTCAAGGCGTCGAATAAAATGCAATTTGAAGGTTGTTTTTTGAAAAAACTCCAGACGCATTAGACCCTAATCGCTTTTTCGCGGAACCTTCATATTTATGGGCCCATAAAGGCTACATGCGCTGGCGCATATCGCAGCTATCAATAAAGGATCGATTATTTATCGATTGGTTACCTGTTGTATAGGATGACCAACAATTCGAGGACACTTTGTATGGATTTTATTTGAAGTATTGTTTTATCTTTTTAATTTGTAGTGATAAAATCGTATCGAAGCTTGTGATTTGTTTTTTTTTTTTAAATATTTAAACTGTAAACCCAATTTGTCAGTTAATAAGAAAAAAATATACTCATACCTGTATTTGGGTAGTAAGACAGTAGTGTAAGACAAAGACAGTACCTATGATTTTCTCTATCTATGTTTGAAATAAGACAGACAAGGCAGTGCATAAAAATGATAGAAACTTGAATTGTGTGTTGAAAGGAGGTTCCATACAAATGGTCTGCAACTTCTACAGTTTTTCACTGGAGCGACAGTATAATTGCTTACAAAATACAATAAAAAAATTGTAAAATTATTTAAGAAATATCACTTTTATTACGAAAATTTAATACAAAGCGGGCGGAGCGACGGAAAGTGCCGAAATTTTGAAACGTAATAAATATAAGAGCCTCGGTTGACGTAACTGGTGACCAAAGAGCTTCCTCGAACAAAGTATCGGCATTGCGATACAACGAGGACATGCCGCCAGCATCCTTGGTACAATGCCTCAAGGGCCTATTTTAGATTTAAGCTAGTATCCATTACAAACATATTTCAAACTTTATTTCATGTCATGGTATTTGCCAATCACTAACGACACCCTGTATTTAAGATTTTTATCAAATTTTGACAGCTTATTACGTGACGTCGAGGACGATTACTGTCCAAGTGTTAAATTACGCGGAATGACATGCGGCAATGTGTCAATGTAATTAATATTAATATGTTGACGGGTTATTGAAAAACACACTATATATTATGTTATACTTGTAAAATGGCGCCTGATGATAAATTCGCAGGGTAATGATTAATTTGTGATGTGTATTGATGATGGCACTTATCGGAGGCCGAAGGTGCTCAATCCATAACTGAAAATGACACAATTTTGATGAGCTTACAGTGTCTCTGATTTATTAACATATTTTTTGAAGAACTTTTGCCTTTAATTTGGATTAGTAATAATATTAACTAATGAGTAATATTAATATTACTTCTAAGTACTGATATGTCTTAGTATTGACAGTAGATATATAAAATTGTGACGAAATAATGACAATATAATTAATGTCATGCTTACTATGTCTGGACCGCATATTAATAACACAGCAGCTCAATTCATTAATAGTTGTTACATTATGTTTTTAATAATATATTTGTACATTTTAGAAATAAAACAAAGGACTGGTGGCATTGATATTGAGCTAAAAACCTAATTAACTAAAGTCTGACCAGTGATATATGATCACGCGCCATATTGCAGAATTTAATTGGAACGAAATGTTTCATACTAAACTGAACTGTCACTCTATACATGGGAAACAGCGCCCTCTGGACAATGATTTTATATTTCTGGTCGGGCTTAAAGTATTTATGTATATATGTAAACACTTTACTGTACATAAGACAGGTAAAGGTACAATAAAAAATAAATAAATTGAATATTGTCAATGTACAAAGGCGAAATGTGAAGTCGAATTGAAATGAAGCAGTTTTGTATCAATTCAATTTAAACTTCATTCAATTTAAAATCGATGTAAACTTCACAAAAATATTGTGAAAAATATCTAAGTTAAGCAGAGCTGGATGTAAAGTTAACGATAATTCCTCGCATTTTCGGTTCTTTGTTGTGTTACATCAGACAGACAGATACACATTATGCATACGGTATACAAAAAATATAAAAATTCCGTCGGGTTCCCATAAAAGTAATAATTTTTGACATCAAGTTAAGCATTAAGCATTTGCTTCTTTAAATATTGAGGATGAAGAGGAATAACGTTTTTTTCGTAGGTGTATGTGTGACGTACCAACTCAATGTTTTATACATATAGGTGTAGTATATATACTTTGTTTTATTTTCATTTTAAGTTATGAGAATTGTTGTTGAAGAGCTGGCGGCTTCCTCGCACAACGTATCAGTATTGCGATACAACGAGGAAATGCCGCCAGCATCCTTGGTACAATGCCTCAAGGGCCTATTTTAGATATAAGCTAGTTATAGTAATCATCTGTATATATCCATTATGTATATTGTTATTGTCAATAAAGATCCAATAAAGAACTGTTGTTGGTTTTACTAGGATATACATATATCGGTAGTAAAACCTACAAAAATTCTAGTAGTAGTAGGTATAATATTTTATTAGAGGTTTTAAGTTTTAACTTGTTTATTCGCTTTGATATACGAAATGATATCTAAAATTACCAATCCAATAGAAAGCAAAACTTGGCGTTAAATCGTTTATCTGCTTTTCCATTGTACAATAATGTTTATATAATAACTATCGTTATTATAACAAGCGGAAAGCAAGGGTAGCCGTGCGTTACCGTCTCTTAGTAACGTTCTGTGATAATATTGTCGTAACCATTTTAATTCAGTTAATAATTTGTTTAAAAAAAGAAAACAGTCAAACGCTTACATAATAACTTTTTACTCTAATTTATTCATGCACTACCTGTTTTTTTTATGTTTTTTTGTTCTTTAGATCCTGCTACCCTAAGGTTGTCTGGAAAGAGCGCTTACAGCGATAAGACCGCCTGTTGTTACCTTTATTTATACTATTGCAACTCTGGTTTTGGATTGGTTTTATACGTGGTGCAATAAAGAATATTTACTTACTTAAGTCATGAAATAAATCTACATCTAGGATAATCGGGAATTATCCCGCGTTGGTTCTTCAATTTCTTTATTGAAATGAGTTTAAAAAGAAGCTTCTATTTTTAAGGAACGTTATACAAAACAACAGAAACTTACCCATGGAAGAACCCTAAAATCGTATTCATACTTAAATTTTGAAGATTACGATAAGGCGCAGCAAGGCGCAAATCGGCGCCAAAAAGTGCACAAAAAAACGCGCCCGCGCATTTTAACGCCTAATATACAGAATGACGTATAATACTTAGTAATACACTGAATTTTCTTCCGTTTTGTGACTATATGACATGCCAGGACATTATTAATCAAGTGGTTATCAATTCAGATGTTAAATCTTTTATTCCCTCGTTGCAGTCAATCAAATTCCCAAGTGGCTTGTGAATTGTGAATTAATTTGCATTTTTACGCGTCATATTTTATCCTTAAAAAAAAAAGGATGAGATTATGAATTATATTGATATGGAGAGATGCCTCTAATCTTCATGTGTGATATGAGCATACTTAAACCAACGTATGTTTTTTTACTTGTGAAGTATACCTTGAAACATGTTGATTTGACTTTTTTCTAATAATATTAATAGGCCGTCCTCTTCCTTGAAGTATTGAGATACTCCAATTTTATGTATTACACACATACACAGGAAATCCTAGTTAAGATCTTGATTAATATAATAAGGTATGTTAGTCTCGGGTTTTTGTCTTGTCGGATACCAAATATAACTTCGGGTCTCATGTTTTGCCATACGCCACATACATTGGTTTGCAGGAGAACAAAAAAAAAATCTGTTAACAGGGTGTAAATTATCCTATAAAAGGCGATTATAAAGTTTTTTATAACGAATTTGCGCAAAATGGATATGGCACAAACGTATTCTCAGCCGGCGATATCGCAAGCGCAACTCGCAACACTAACAGACAAAACAACAACCATCATGATGTCAATGATCATTAGATAACGCAAGACATTTAAATAAGTGTAATTCCAAAACAATGCAATTGTGCAAATGCAGATGCCTCTGGGCGTTCCGAACAATTTGTGATAAATAACGCTCTAATGCGAATGAATGTTTAGCATTTAGCGATGTATTTAATCGCTTAGTAAAGTTTACAGGGATTTGTTCAAGATCACGAAACTGCTAAATGTTACTTAGTTGACTTAGACATGTTTTGTGTTAGAGATTTGGATGCACTGTTTGCGTGCCCATTTTGCGTGTTTGCAAATCTTTCGTATGTCCTTATGACTGATATTGTTCGTCTTCCGAATATTAAGCTGTAAATACCTACCTATTTTTATTTATTGTCTGGCCATTATGGTTACCGCACAATTACCACAATTTCTAGCACATTGGTAAATTCATGAATGTGTAGGATACCTATTGTTTTTGTACTAATGCGTTGTGGTATTATGTTCTTTCATGTACCGAAACTCCGTCTCGCCCTATATCTTGTTTTTATAACAGCCATTTACATGTATCATAAAATAAACATCGCCGCACCTGCGTTACGGAAACAAAATTACTAATTCTGCCATCTAGCACTAATTCTAAATTTAGATCACTAGAAAGCGTCTGAGTACGTGAAGTTTATTGTACTCTATTTACTTAATACATTCCATCATTAAAGTCGTATTTCTGAAGTTAACAGCTCGTGAAATTAGTCAAAGCTTAATAACGACATTACGCCTATGCTCACGGGTAATTGACAAGTTCCAGCTTTCTAGACATTCGCGGTGTAACTAAGTGATTCTACATACTTTTACCTTGGCTTTCACGTCTGGTGTTATGATGTCTTCATCTAGGATGGGACTCGCCGGGAGAATTAAACAATTATTTAAAGAATAATCTTACGAAGAAGAGGCTTTATTCTCCTTTTAATATCAAAAACAATTGTGGTTCCAAAACACTGCCTTGTGCTAATCTGCTGCCTCTTTTGGTATTCAAATATGCTTAACTTACTTACGGAAGTAGCTCAGCAATGCGATAACACATATACTATCGTTTTTTATTAGCAAAAACACAATGTAGTCCAAATTTGTACAATGGAAGGTAACGCAGCCACCGTAACCAAACTGCATAAAGCACCTTTTTACAATTTCTGATTTAAAACCACGATTAGGTCACTATTATTTCCATCGCTCGGCCACCTGGACTAAGTGAGTTTTAATAGCGGCTTCCTTTGTTACGTTGTTTTTTATTATAATTCAGCTTCAAATTGTAGTAAATAACATGCTGCCGAGTTGACGGCAAGTTTTTCCGTTGCCATAATCTCTTACCAGAGGTTACGAGTGCAAAAAGTTTTAATTTTAATCCATCATTGTTGACTGCTCGTTAAAAACCTTAGGCTTGCCCTTGGCAATGTTGCCACTTAATTTTGAGACCCTTATTTAGAATTCGATTTGAAACACTGTGGTGTTATTAAAACGTCATATTTTAATTCAAAAATCTTTTCGAGGCTGGCTAATTTGAATTTGATAACACGGTATTTCGTGCTGTCAGGTTTCGCTACTGTTTTTTTAATGCTTTGCCTTTTGTCCGGTTTAATGCATTGTTTAGTTATGTTTTCGTAATATTTATTATACAATAACAAGCTTGTTACTGGGTTTACGTAAAAATCGTGTAGTCTAGTTTGTCTTGTTTTGTCAAAATATCAGACATAACACTTAACATAGAAGAAATTAGGTCGTTTCGTGAATATTACTTTTTGCATTTTTGTAATTCCGGTCGTTTCGTGAATGTTACTTTTTGCATTTTTGTAATTCCTTTCAAATAGACGTATGCAATGCATCGGTTGTTTGTTTTTGCACGACTGTAATAGTAACAAGGTTACGCAATAATTTAAACAGCTTTACGTCAATCACATACGTAGTTACATAAACAGCAATAAGGTAGAATTATACGGCACTTTTAACCATTCTAAACAAACCTTTATAAATGCGTATTCGTTCAGTAAACAAAAATTAACTTAACTCAATCACTGGCGAATTCATAGCCGAAAAACTGAACTTAAGTAATAAATTTTGCTCAAACCGAGTTTGTTGTTAACATATAGTTTTTCGTGTAAATAGTATCAAAATATTTTGTTACGTTATGCAAACATTTCTAAGTTAATATTGTTCATTTACTACGTTTTGCACAATTGTCGAACACCTGTTCATAACGTTGCCGAGAAACAATTCGCCTCTCAAATAAATCAAAAACGTAACCTTTAGTAAGTACAAATCGCAGAATTCTGAGTTACCGCCGCGCGGAGTCACGACTGGTATTAAAATATGCTCATTTTGCACTCCCGGGCAACGGTTGAGCAACACGGTAGCTTGAACCATCTTTGAGTTTCGCATAAGTTTTTTTTAAATGAAAACTTCTCTAAAGAAAGCTTCTCTAAGCGCGCTGGACATTTTTTGAGATGGGAAAAAAACATTAAACTCGCCACACTGTTACCGTTACCCACACCTCTTGAAGTGAAAACTTTTTAGGCGCGTTGGAAATTTTTTGAAATTTGAAAAAAACAATGAACTAGCATCACTGTTGTAACCGACACCTCTTGAAGTGAATACTTCTATAGGCGCGTTGGGCATTTTTTGAGATTTGAAATAAAACAATGAACTTGCGACACTGTTGTAACCGACACCTCTTGAAGTGAAAACTTCTTTAGGCGCGTTGGGCATTTTTTGAGATTTAAAAAAAAACAATGAACTTGCGACACTGTTGTAAGTTGTAACCGACACCTCTTGAAGTAAAAACTTCTTTAGGCGCGTTGGGAATTTTTTGAGATTTGAAAAAAAAAAACAATGAACTTGCGACACTATTGTAACCGACACCTCTTGAAGTGAAAACTTCTTTAGGCGCGTTGGGAATTTTTTGAGATATGAAAAAAAAAAACAATGAACTTGTGACACTGTTGTAACCGACACCTCTTGAAGTGAAAACTTCTTTAGGCGCGTTGGGAATTTTTTGAGATTTGAAAAAAAAAAAAACAATGAACTTGTGACACTGTTGTAACCGACACCTCTTGAAGTGAAAACTTTTTAGGCGCGTTGGAATTTTTTTGAAATTTGAAAAAAACAATGAACTAGCGACACTGTTGTAACCGACACCTCTTGAAGTGAAAACTTCTTTAGGCGCGTTGGGCATTATTTGAGATTTGAAAAAAACAATGAACTTGCGACACTGTTGTAACCGACACCTCTTGAAGTGAAAACTTCTTTAGGCGCGTTGGGCATTATTTGAGATTTGAAAAAACAATGAACTTGCGACACTGTTGTAACCGACACTTCTTGAAGTGAAAACTTCTTTAGGCGCGTTGGGCATTATTTGAGATTTGAAAAAAAAAAACAATGAACTTGCGACACTGTTGTAACCGACACCTCTTGAAGTGAAAACTTCTTTAGGCGCGTTGGGAATTTTTTGAGATTTGAAAAAAACATTGAACTCGTGACACAGTTACCGTCACCGTAACCGACACCTCTATATATAAGTATGTACATATACCTATTGTATATATACGAACATAGATACACGTCATGCATGTTGGTTCAAAAAATATAGAAGTACTCCCGTTGTTAAATTAGTTCAACACGATTCGAAGACAAAAGTTTTTTAACAGAAAAAATATAGTCAGGTTAATATATTTCATACGCTTGTTCGACATTCATATCATCGACCATCAATAAATTAATATTTGCATTTTCGTCCAATAATTATTAGGTGGAGTTGACTAAATTTGGTTGCCAATTATCCAAAATTAGGAGTAGTCTAATCTAAATAATTCCTATTTCTCTAATTGCAAAACTTTTGCCTTTGGAATACAACAATTCGCAATTAACCCAAAGCACTTTGTTTCATTATTCATTATTGCAGCATCTAAACTGTTTAAGTAGTTATATAATATCATTCCCAATCATGAAATAACATACTCATGTACCTCAATAGCTATCGAACATAAATCGGCCCGATAAGGTGAAAGTCTATAATAAGGGTACTAGAAATTTTACATTATCGATTTCTAAGTTATCAAGGCTCCCTGTAAAGTGATCAATTTGCGCTTGCGCAGAGCCCGATGGAGCTGGTTTCCCTCTCGGTGACTAATTTGGAGTTTACCTTGTTTTATACATCGTGCGTTTAAGTAGCCCGACCAACTATGACCAGACTGAAAGAAATGTTTGCAAAACAGTAACAATATTTTGTTGTAACTTACACAAAAAATAGGAGTTGTAAATGTGTCATAACGGCCAACGGGTCGGTTTGTAACAACAAAATAGAAATTTATTTCTTTATAACTTAACTTTTTTTAGTGCTTAGTTTATAATGCCTAACTTTACTTCGTTTTTTACCGTTAGAAAGGTAAGCGACTTTTGAAAATTAAGTCACAGCAAATATAGGACGTTATTTATAAACGTCTTTCAGATCTAACCTGAAATAGTTTGACCCTATCTGTCATTTTAACACTTGATGTTTGTTAGAAAGACACGATTTAACGGAATTTTTTATATATTTATTTATCCAGAACGAAATACTACTTTTCATTGCATAAACAGTGAGCGAAACCCGCGTACGGTTTATCTGCCGCCATTGTCGCTCGTTTACATTGTTAGCTAAGTATCGTGAATAAGAGAGTTTTAATTATTTTTCATAATTAACTAGTTATATAATCCATTGATGCAATTATTACCCAAATTGCCACAAAAAATTATACACCACGGCTACAATTAAAATCAAGCCATAAAGCTACAACTAAAATCATTTTACACGTCACATTTGCCACTTCTATGCTTTTAAAAACTACATCAGCGAGTATAATTTCTGACGCTACCGCTATCATTTCTGGATGTAAAAATGATTGGATCGATGCAGCGTCAGGATCGATCGCGCCGGCGCATGAAAGCAGTCGATACAAATTACACAGAGCCCTGCGCATTGTACACGCAGACCGAGCTAGGGCTTCGTCAGCAATTTGTATAGCTCGAATATGTGGAATGAGCTATGTCGAGATTTTCTCGAGGGGCTAGTATGGGGTTCTTTAAAAAAGGAGTGGCAACGTGCATGTAACATCCGTGTAGTTGCAGGCGTCTATAGGCTAGCGGTGACTGCTTACCATTAGGCAGGTGAGTATGCTTGTATTGTCACGGACGTGGTATAAAAAAAATCTGTAGATATATACTAAAGAGCAATAACATTAAGAGTGTTTAAAAAAAGTCTTCTTTATTTCGCCGTCATGAAGCTTAAAATGAAATAACATTTAATTTACTAGGTACTTGCTAAATTGTTAAAAGTAAAATAATTATGTCAAAGCAGGTACCTACTCGCAGCTCCCTTAATTCTTACTTTACCAACTTTTTATAGGCTTTAAAATAAGTAGTTATCGTAAAATAGGGTAAAAAGTAACTTGATTATCCTTGGTCGAAATAGTGTTGGTTAAGACTCGAGTTCTTTGAGTCCTCCGCATTAAGACTCGAGTCGGTTTTTCACACTCTTATAATTAAGTCGGAACTCGAGTGTTTTTCAACTTGTTGACACCCCAGTTTGTTGTAGAGTAATGAGTCCTTTTCAGAGAACTCTTATTTTGATTACACAAAAATCAAGCATTCCCTTATGTAAAGTGCATGGGTTAAGTACACCATACAATAACGATTTTTTTTACTGCTTCTAATAGGTATTCAGATAAAAACTACAAAATTGTTGACGGTTTCTTATTCCGAGGCTCGAGTCCTTTAAGTTGCGCTTAAAAAAATACTCAATACCTAAAGGACTCGACTCGGGACTTATGGCCAGTTGAACCAACCACAGTTAGCCAACTGATCAACATCCAGCAGCGAACTCTGAGACTCCTCATACAATAAAATATACCGAATGCTTTAACGATGACAGATGGTTTGGTGCAACCCACCCTTAGAAGATATGGAAGATTTTTGCGCAGTCTCGTAAAAACGAGTCGAGTTATTCAAATCAATTTAGACTCAAAAGACTCGGGTTCCAACCAACACTAGCTCGGAATGGGCAAGCCGATACTTGAGTATGTGATTTAAGCTGTCACGGATCCGGTACTAACATTAACATTTACCTGATCGCTAGTAGACTTTATCTCTTTGTAATAAGGGTTATGATTGACTAGTTAACAGTGCAATGATGGTACAATGTGGAGATGTTAACCGGTCGCATGCGCAGCGTAGATCAACGGAGACACTTGGGTTTTAAACGTGAGAAATTAAGTTGATAATTACTATGCTTGAGAATTGCCGAATTTCCAATTGATTATACAACGCGGCGACAATCACGCCAATTCGAACGAACATCAGACATTCGAATCATAATATTTAGTTATCGTGCATTTCACCCGCGCCAAGACAGGTACGGACAGTTGCGAGCGAAATGCACGATAACTAAATAACATGATTCAAATATCATTCCGATGTCAGTGTACGTTCGAATTAATAAATTCATATAGGTGTGAAATCCTCATCTTTAATTGATACGAAAATTATATAATTACGTAAAAGTAGAGCGAAGTGAATACTGGTCTTGTCCCATTCCCCATCCCTTTTGGGGAGCTCTCTTCCTTTGGGGGGAAGTCCGGAGAGAGTCCAGAACGGAGTCCGGAGGAGATGTTAACCGGGAAAATCAAAGTTCGTCAATTGCGGGCATTTTTCTCTGTCACTCTAATTACGTCTTAGTGAGAGTAAAAGAGAAAGATCCCCGCAATTTGCGAATTTCGGTTTTCGCGGTAGGGCCCAGTTTTGTAGATCCAATGCCACGCGGCTACGATCGCTGCAGACGTGCAGAGTGCACACATTTCTCTCATTAGTGTCATTATTGTTCCCAGTATAAAGTATTTATTTATTTAAACTTTATTGCACAATATAACAAATAAAGTACAAGTGGCGAACATAATGCCTAAAGTCATTATCTACCAGTCAACCATCAGGCTAAACAGAAACAGTAGTACGTGCAGGCATTAAAAAAAAACCAGAATAAGTAACTTAAAACAAGCAAAATAGCGATAAATAATACATAATAACGGTAATAAACTTACATAAATATACTATAATTAAATATACATACATATTAATTTATGTACCCAGTGCAAAAAATATTATGACTACGAAGGACATTAACCAGAGAGCTTGTCGAAAAAGTGCTTGCGTAACATACGCTTAAACGAGAGCTTGGTTTGAGCCTGTCTGATGTTGAGTGGGAGATCATTCCAAAGCCGGATCGCCTGAACGGTAAAGGAGTTAGAGACAAAACCAGAACTATGACAAGGAACAGTAAGCTTGAGACTACGGGACTCGCGAAGGGTGCAACCTGTTCGGGCAGTTATAAAATGAAATTTGGATCTGAGATAGCCGGGTGCTGTTGGATCGAATAAAACAGAGTATAGTGTGCACAAAATTCGCAACGATCTACGTTCACGAACAGGGAGCCAGTTAAGCCGACGGCGATATGCAGATATGTGGTCATATTTAAGTATCCGCGCTGATGTAAGCTGCGCATGCACATGATGTTGTTTTAATGCTGTCCTTTAATGTAAAAATAATGTCAGCATTAGCGCTATGCGCACTAGCGCACCTAGATTTACGAGGATTTATCTCGCGATACAGACCTAGCCTAGTGCGGGGACTCCTGGAAACGTTGTTGTCAATCTAGTTATGCACCAACTCTTAAAAACAACCGCTGTATACTTTTTCTGTGTCCTTTCTTGTGCAATAAACATATTTTTATCTTTTATCTTTATCTTATCTGTGTAGTTTTGAAACAAAATTGATCGAAATCTATGCAAATTTGCATAGATACGCACGCGTTAGGAACCTTTACAAAATTGGAACTCGCTACCTAGCTAAAGTAGCGATATCGAATTGAATATACCCACATTTAATATTCCCGGCTAATAACATGAAACCCATACTAAACTACCATTTTCATACCAACCTCTTATTGCTAGAATTTAATGGATATAAACGCAAAGTTTATTAAATAAATTACCGAAGCGATATCTAGATAGTTTTATAGCTTATGCAGTTTATGCACATTAAACACACTTCCTTATTATAAATATAAACCTCAATTTTATGTACAGCTAGCTAATTGAAAAAATAAGACTTAATGTCTAAAAGAATAATAATGATGATTAGGATTTGAACTTTTAGTGCCGATGACGATGATTTCAAATAGTCATTTCGTAAACAATTACCAACCTCTTTATTTAAACGATATCGCCATTTGAAATGTGTACATAACGTCTTTGTCTTTGACTGACATAATCATTCAGATCAGTAATAATTAACTTTGTTTATTTACCACGTTCTGTGTACAAATCGACGTAATTTTTACGTCATCCGTACTAAAAGTTCGAGCCCTAATGATATCCACTTACTTACTGTTATGCCGCAGCGACCCGAAGTGAAACTTGGCCTCAGACTCCAAAGACCGCCATGCTTCTCTGTCCAGAGCCGTTTCTGTCCAATCGACGGCGCCGAGTTCGCTAACATCTAAAAAACCTACAATTAATTTATTAATGATTAAATATTCTATTCTTTATATGCGGTGTTTACCCTTTAAAACAAAAACATAATTTTCCAAATCGGTACACTCATTTTCAAGAAATCGGGGAAATTACATGAAAAAGGAACTAACAAAAATATTCCAAGTCCTTTCCTGGGTTTCAAATAATTCCCATACCAAATTTAAACGACACGTAGGTTAAAAGATTTGCTGTATATGTAAATGTTATTACGATTTAAATGAGTATTTTTTCTAATTAGACCAGCTATTTATAATTATTTCTTCATTCAATTTAGTAATATAAGATATAGTGTACGCTTGAAATGGGCAAAATAGTTGATGCCTTTATATGTATATGTTAATACTGTTTACACAATTTTGACAATAAAATATTATCTTATCTAAATCGGTTCAGCGGTTTAAGCGTAAAGAGTTAACAAACTTATTTTCGTATTTATAACATTATGTTTCATAGTGGAAATAAATGGAAAGTAACCTTTAAAGCGTGTTAATAGCTAAACCTTCCCTTTTACGATGATTTTACAGCGTCTGTATTACCGCTACGTGATAGCCTTAGCTGTTCCTAATTATACACGGCGGCTAGTAATTACTAATATATCTAGTAAATTAGTAATTAACATGGTGTTGGTTTCCTGTAGAAAGTTGTTGCGTGAACGGATTGACAAGATACGTGTGTTACGTAGCGTTGACAGGGTTGATTTGTTAAACTGCTGCTGTTACGATAATAGAATAAATAGTAAATATAATAATACTTAAATGCTCTATAAGAGACCCTTCACTACTTATATTAAGTTTTTTTTAAGTTTCTTTTCATGAAGGTCGTATCGGCCCGGAAATACCGCATGCGAAAGTTCATACCACAGTTTAGCTGTGCGAGGCAGAAAGTGAAAATCTTCAAGAAAAGAGCGTTCTCTCATCTTAAAGGTAGGCAACTGGTCACAAATTACTGGCCAATCGCAATGTCTCTGTCGCACTAATATGTAAGAGTGATCTAGAGAGATTACGGTTTCGTTCGCTCCGTAGTGAACTATTTGCATCTTGGCTACATCCTGATCAGAACGTTTCTCTAGAAACTTAGAAGCAAACCATATACCAATATTCTTAATTCTACAAACTAATACTTAAATTCAAAACTCGTCAATGCGAAACACGGTCTTGAGTCCACGACAAAAAACTCCCCATTTCCATCCCGTATAAATTCAGGTAAATCTCTCCATGTAATTAACGACACAATTAAAGGCACACTTAAGGCCAATAAGTATTCTCTTCAGGTCTGCTGTTGCGTGCGTGCCATTATCCTGACTAGGAAGAGGAAGACGCTCTCAATTACCACAAAGAAATGGAGTAGTCGGTCTTGGTTGGGACACAGTGCTGGATAGTTTGACGAACAAAATGTTTCAGTGCACTGACGCATTCTGTGATAGCAGGACGTGTTGTTTGTTACGTTGTTACTAATTGCGTTCGTGTTATTTTTATTATAAAACAAATTCTTATCACCTGGCCAGTCCCGGCCGCTCGGGACTGCGCCGGAGCGCGCCTATTGTTTGCGTTGCTATGCTATTAAGATACAATGGTGGGCAGTATAAACGGAAATGACAATGATAGTGTCGTAAATAACGAGTGTAACAGTGATGATTTGAATAGCTTAAGCAGTGAGAGAAGAAATAGTGTGGACGTAACTAAAAATCAAGCGGAGGACTTAACTTCTTTAAAAAGCGGCGAGGAAACAAGTATGAATAAGTCAGAAAAAAGAAATTTGGAGGATACCGATTCTGAGGACAATGACTGGACTACAGTTCGTTCAGCAAAAAAACGGATAGATCGCAAAGACTCTAGAAGCCCATTACCAACTCCTATGGACCAGAATAATTTTGTGGACCAAATTATAGAAGTATGTGTTACCAGCTCAAATATGTTGCCTAAACAGATAGCTCTTGCTAAAATCCTAAAAGACGGTAGCGTAAAAGGTATATTAAATGTGAAATATCTCAACCCGTACAAGATTCGCATACAATTTGACAAAACGGCCAATGCTGATATATTTATGTCGTCTGAAAATATTAAACAATTAGGATGGAGATGCCAAAAGACTCTTGAAGTAGGTGTTTCATATGGCATTGTTAAGGACATTGACATGGACCTAACCGACGAAGAAGTTTCGACTTGTATAAGAAGTGACATAGAACTTATTTCGGCCAGACGTCTCAACAAAAGAAGTGAAGAAGAGGAGTCGGGATGGAAAAAATGCGACAAGGTACGACTGTGTTTCAAAGGCAACACATTGCCGCAGTATATATACGTACATGACTTAAGGATCGCCGTAGAACCATATATTTTTCCAGTGACACAGTGCTCGAATTGCTGGAAGTATGGACATTATGGTAAACAGTGCCCCGCTCACAAACCTACCTGTCCGAAATGCTGTGGAAAACATGCTAATTGTGACACTAAAAACTATAAATGTGTTAATTGTAGCTTACCTCATATTGCGCTCTCAAAGGTGTGTCCAGTCTATACTAAAGAAAAGAAAATAAGAGAGCTGATGTCCGAGTTCAACTGCTCCTATAAACGAGCTTTAACCCTGTATGTTGCACCTTCACCCCCTACGCAAGTCGAGACCAAAGGTGTAGTAGAGGATAACTTAGAGGAGGTATTAAATAACATGAATAGGTGTCTGAATAAACCTATTGTCTCCGAAGAGCCCGAGACTGCCCTGCAAAGTGACATTGATAAGACTTTCGCTACAGTCATTCAAACGAAGGCGACTGTACATGCTGAAAACCCACCAAAGCCGCATAACCTGCCTGGTAAACGTAGATCGACACGATCAGAGCAACATCAAAGACAAAATCACAGTTCTCGTGTCGATGATTGGGACATGTCGGACCTGGAAGGTTCTGAGCCACATGAGGTGACCGTTGAACCAGAGACAAGAAGAAAACGAAAACCAGTAACAGAATCGCTCCGCGTCCTTCTGGACCGATTAAGGGAAGTAATATTTATGACGCATAATTCCATAAAGGACAAATTATATAGCGTTATACAAACATGCTTAGAGTGGGTTGTCATATATATGGTGGAAAATATTTCTGAGTGGACAGTTCTAAAAAATTTGTTCTCTTCATTAAATTAAACATTCTCCAGTGGAATGCACAAAGTTTGAGGCCAAAAGTGATCGCTCTGGAACAACTTTTGTTACAGGAACAAATTCATATTTGCGCAATAAGTGAAACATGGTTTGAGCCTGATAGTACTATTAAAATAAATGGTTACAATATATTTCGTCAAGATAGGACTGACGGTTATGGAGGGGTGGCCATTATAACACATTCCTCAATAAAAGCACAAAAATGCACGGTCCACAGTCGAAATACAGACATCGAGATTATTAAGGTAAAAGTACACAATTGTGGCCAAGTTGAATTTATTTGGTCGATATATTGCCCGCCTAGCATCATTACGACTCAAGCAGACTGGGATTATATATTTGGAACCGTGCAAGATAAATCTGTCGTACTGGGTGATTTTAATGGCCATCACTCAAACTGGTCAAGCAAAATGAACTCTAGAGGAACACAGATTTTTGATTCAATAATGGAAAATAATTTAGTAACGTTGAATGATGGCCGACCTACCCGATTAAAAATGGTAAACAGTAGATTACAAAGCTCATCCCCTGACATATCTTTGGCCTCTACGGATTTGGCAACACAACTAAGTTGGAATGTTACAAACGAGTCACTAGGCAGCGATCATCTCCTTATTAAAGTGAGCATTGATATAGGCGTACAAAGAAATATTAACTTTAGATATAACTTTAAAAAAGCAGACTGGGAAGCATACAAAAAATACTTGGAAAATATGTTCAATAACCAGGAGCTCTCCGGTGATCTACAGGAATCATACGACTTTTTTTTAAATTCCATTTTGTCTGCGGCGAATAAGCATATACCTAGTTCGAAAATCAACAGAAATCCATTAAAAAAGTTTGATCCTAAACCATATTGGAATGCTGACTTATCGAAAGCGGTTGCAGAAAGGCGATTAGCGTTAGCCCGGCTAAGGAGAAACCCCACTCCATCCAATCTGGCCGTACTACAAGAAAAAGTTCGCATGGCACAGGCAAAAATTCGACAAGCTAAAAGTGACAACTGGCAAAAGTTTTGCTCATCCATCGACCAAGTGACTACGGCAAGCGAGATGTGGACCAAAATGAAATGGCTAAAGGGACATAATACTATTAAGCCGGCTATAGATTCTGCCTCTGTTTGCAATATGTTAAGTAACTTAGCACCCGATTCAGCTTTACCTCAACAACCAGTGTTTTTTTCTACTAATCCTGAGTTGGCGGTTCCGATCTCTCGGCACGAGCTAGAAAACTGCACTAAAAAAAAAGACACAGCACCTGGATGTGACGGTATTTCATTTTCCATGATTTATAATTTGCCGGATAGTGTAAAATTAATTTTATTAGATTTGTATAACAATATTTTATCTCATGGGTATGTTCCCCGTCAGTGGCGCGATATTAAGATTGTTCCTATCCCAAAACCTGGCCGTGATCCTAACTCTGTGACGTCACTTAGGCCTATTTCTCTTATGTCATGTGTATGTAAGATCTTCCACTCAATTATTGTCAAGCGTCTAGAATGGTATATTGAAAAGAACTCCATGCTACCCCAGCAAACAACTGGTTTTAGAAAAACTTGGTCTTGTTTGGATAATATTAGCCGCTTAGTGTCCAAAGTGCAACTGGGTATGCAAAAGGGCTGGGCTACTATTGGTTGTTTTATCGATATCGACAACGCGTATAACAATGTCGATATAGTTTATTTAGTGTTATTTCTGGATAAATTGGGTGTTGGATCAAAGCTGTGTAGGTACCTATGGAATTTTCTAAAAGACCGAATACTTAAAACTCAAGTAAATGACTCTTACATATACAGGCATACGGGTAAGGGCCTGGCCCAGGGCGATCCACTCTCTCCATTATTATTTAATATAGTGACCTCAGATATTTGTAAAAACGTATCCACTGTCAATGTGTCGCAATATGCGGATGACTTTGTCTTGTTCAAAACTGTTAAAAATATCAATGAGGGTGTTGTTGACATGCAAATTGCCGTAGATAACCTAGTCAAACTCCTAGAACTTCGCGGTTTAGCGATTTCTGCGACCAAAAGCAAAACTTGTTTGTTTAAAAGGGGTCCTACCATTCAAAACGTGTCCATAAACATAGGAGGGACAACAATGGAAAATGTTAGTAATGTTAAGTACCTTGGCATGTGGTTGGACCGTTCTCTAACTTGGAGTAAACACATTAATGAAATAGTATATAAAGTGGAAAAATATTTAAATTTATTTAAAGTGTTAGCGGGATCTGGATGGGGTATCCATCAAAAGCATTTAAGGCGTTTATATATATCGATTATAAGGAGTAGATTAGACTATGGCAGCTTCTTGTATGACACTAGTGCTAAAACACACCTTGATAAGTTAGAAAAAATCCAAAATCAGGCCATGCGCATTATCGGAGGGTTTATAAAAAGCACGCCTATACATAGTATGCAATGTGAGTTATTTTTGCCACCTTTATTTATTCGCAGGCGTTACCTGGCGTGCAAATTTTGGTTGAAATCTAAAGCGTTACTTAATAATCAGTCTAACGAAGTTGTTGGAGATCTAGCTGTTAATGCTCAACGTCGTCAAGTGAGATCGAAAGAACCCCTACTAGTAATGGCTTGTAAGATGTTTAAAGACGCTCCGATTTATGCAAGTTCTCAGTTGGAAATGTTCTCCTTAGAGACCTGGACTAGCAATATTGATATCGTAAATGTCATTAGATTAAATTTGGACTGTATAAATAAACCAAAAAAATCCTACGGCTCCAACCAGTTAAAACATGCTTGTCTTGAATACTTGGACGCTAACTACAGTTCTTTCTACCAAATATACACGGATGGGTCAAAAGATAAAGAATGTGCTGGAGCAGCATTTTATGATCCTCAAACTCATTCATCAATGAAATTCAAAATATGTAGTGATATCTCAATTATGCAAATAGAACTTATTGCTATTGCAGAGGCATTATCTTTGATTCAATCTATACAGGGAGATAAATTTGTAATACTGACCGATTCAAAAAGCTCGCTCCAACATTTGGCTCGATGCACCTCGAAGTCTCGAGGAGCACCGATAGCCTATTCAATTTTGAAGACAATATTGATGTTAAATACGCAGTCTAAGACTGTGAAGCTACAATGGATTCCGGCTCATATTGGCATTACGGAAAACGAAACGGTAGATATACTGGCAAGAGAAGCATATAGCGACGGGATAGATTTTCGTTATTTACCTACTTTTTCTGATCGTCTTAGGCTGTCAAAAGTACACTGTCGTGAATTATGGTGCGAGTTTTTTGACCAAAGATCGCGTGAAAAGGGGATATGGTATAGAACGGTCCAACCACAACTTCCACGCGCACCTTGGTTTGAAGACTGCAATTTAAATCGTATGGACACAGCACTTGCTATGAGACTTCGAAGTGGACACATACCATTAAACAAATTTGCTTACATGATGCGTAAAGTTCCATCACCGAATTGTTCTGAGTGTGATGTAGAGGAAGACGTCTATCACATCTTAATGGAATGTGTTCGCAACGAATCAGTTCGCCGAGAGATTGAGGACGTTAACTTTTTTAGGATTGGTGGATGTAATTATATATTATCCCAGCCGCTGTCAGAGGCTGCAAACCTAATTTATAAGTTGGTAAATGTAGGCTTAAGTAGACGTTAAGATTTATGTAGTACTTACAGAGCGACATCGTCACTCAGTGACAAAGCTCTTTCAATAAAGAAAAAAAAAAAAAAAAAAAAAAAAAACAAAATGTTTACTGTATGTTCGATACAAGATACAAGTCCAGATCCAGAACCCTGTACGCTGTGCGGCTGCCCTGCACAAAGTGTTAGTGTCCAAGCGAATGACCAGGAACACTAAGCTCCGGTAGAATAACCAATACGGTAAGGCAAATCCTTATGTACGGAAGCGGAGCTTGGGCTAACACAAAAGGAAGAGCGCGCGCTACTGGTAGCTGAGAGGAAGATCTACCGAAAAATCCTAGGACCCACACATGGAGAGGATGGAACCTGGAGACTCCGCAGGAACCAGGAGATTGATGATCATTGGAGAATCAGTCAGAGATCATCACGAGCCGAACATCATTGGAGAAACGAAAGCCGCCAGACTCCGATGGCTCGGGCACGTAGTCAGTCTGGAGGGCGTACTCTGGAGTTCCAAATGGCCGACGACCGTCTGAACTCCCTAGGTACCGCCGCCGCGTGGAGAGACGAAGTGCAAAAAGACCTTAGCGAACTCGGCGCCGTCGACTGGACAGAAACGGTTTTGGACACAGAAGCATGGCGGTCTTTGGTGTCGGAGGCCAAGATCCACTTCGGGTCGCTGCGCCAAAGAAAAGTGAGAATTAATTGAGTTAGGGCCGCTATGAACGTATGCAACTTATTTTTTAAATCGTATACTTAGGAGGCAAACGAGGCGACGAATCACCTGATGGTAAGCATCGCCGCCATGGACACAGGAGTACGCGTTCATTCTACAGTTTACGCGTTCATTCTACAGTTAACGCGTTCATTCTACAGTTTACTGCAAGGGCTCATTTTCATGGGTCGCAAACTGGCATGCGATTTTAGTTACATTGCGGACTATAGAGGTTACATCCAATTCAGCCGTCCGGTCAAATACCGCAGTGTAATAAAACTCGCATGCGAGTTCTCGCACCGTCTAAATGAGCCCTTAATGTATGTTCGATAAGAGGAATTTATTTTGTAGAATAGAATCGTTACTTAAGTTCACTTTTTGAAAGTTCGATTTTTCTAAAGATCTCTTTTATCGTCGTCCGTATATCGACGCACACGCAGCACGAACGCACATAATACTAAATCGCTGCATGTGCACGGACGGTGAGAGGAGAGAGTTATAGAAGTGTCTAACTTTTGAAGAATTGAATTTAACACTAAAACACTAAATCGCCTCGGCTGGCAACACGTGCTTGATCTTTGACAACAATGCAACGTTTTTCCAGAATTGGGATTGTTGCTCGTAAGTACATTCAATTCCTCAAAAGTTGGATTCTTCTAAAGCTCTCTTTCCTCGCCGACCGTGTATCGACGTACACGCAGCGCGGGCGCACATAACACTAAATCGGCGCGGGCCGCGACACGCCCCGAGATAATTGCCTGCGGGGTGGCCGGGAAATTTGGACACAATGCAGAACTTAGGGTTACTAAACTCCAAGTGGAATTCTTGCTAAAATGCTTTTGCTAACTTTGTTGGCAGTCGCCAGTTGCTAAAAATTTTAGGAGAATTTATTTGGAATAGCTGAGACAGAACTCGAGGTGTAGTTAGTGGGAGATTCTTGCTAATTCTGATTTTGAAAAGTTACTTTGGACTTAAATTCCTAAAATTTTCGGAGGAGATATTTTGGTAGCTAAAAATTTTGAAAAAAAAGTTGGGAAGTTTAGTATTCGGCGCTTTAAACTTGCTACATTTAGCATTAAGTGGTGGAGTTGGCAATACTGGTACGATATTATTTTACTACACTAATTGACTTAAGTACCTGAAAAAAATTACGACATAACTAAATTGTAGCTGGATGTTTATAGCCATGGACGGTAAAGTACCTAAGTAACTATCTACTAAATTGTGGGATTGTTACCAACCTATAAGTTAATATTCCTCTACCGTTACTTTTACAACTTACCCAACCCATACATACTATAGTGACAGCTCTCAGTCGTATAACGTATACATTAACTAAATCAACGGATAAATAAATCTATGTTTACACCCGTGCTATTTACGATTATAGCTTCATTTAAATAAACTGCACCTTATGGTGACCATAAACATTATCTAGAGTCCGTTGAGTTCTCTAATTGCTGTATTTTTTACGTCATGAAATGCCGCGAACAGCTCACTATCTTTACATACATACATACATACATTCATACATACATACATACATACATACATACATTCATACATACATACATACAATACAATACAAATACACTTTATTGCACACCTCAATACAGAAACAGTACAAGAAACAGTACATACATATAGTCACGGCTATTCCCCGGAGGGGTTGGCAAAGACCACGGATTTCAACTTGCTACGATTTACATACGGAATTTAACGTTTCCTGTGGCATCCTCAACTATTTTCGAGCCAAGGTTCAGCTTGCTACTACGCTATATGTATATGATATTCGCTCGATCTTTTGTGTGTGGCGTCCGTTGGCTCGTTGGGTGGACGACATTCGGGAAGACTGCGGGACACTTCTGGATGAGATTGGCTCAGGACCAGGATAAGTGGCGTACTAGAAGAGAGGCCTATACTCAGCAGTGAGCGATAAAAGGCTGATATGATGTTGATGATAGGCATGATGTATTTCTTGCCGGGAAAAGTCTGCACATCAAATCAAATAACATCAAATAATCATTTATTCCAAAAGATTCTCTTCTACTGAGACGAAAGCATGGTGAACTCAATCTTTAGCGTTAGGGTATTGGTTATACATACCCTAACGCTAAAGATTGAGTTCACCATCGGCGACGACAGTAAGTCCCGCGTTACTTCGTATCATAACCAGTTGAACGTCTAACTGAATTGTTGGGATTGCTAACTGAAAGCCTACGAGAGCACATGCCGAATATGGAATGCGCGATCTTCACATTTTATTCTTTCTGTAGCAAGAACAGTCAGGTCATTCCTGGCTTGGTATACGCCGCGGCAATATCAGTGTTCCTGAATAAGGAACAGGAAGCTCATCTTAACGGAATGAAGTTCGTCCAGCTACGATGCGAATCAAAAAGAAATAGTGCTTTGATGTAGCATCGACGAGCAAGAAATGGTGTTTGGATGCGGCCGAAAATTTTGGGATCAGTTACCACTAACACGGCAATCGTAAGTATGGGTAGGCCGTAGATGACGAGACGTACGATCTTGTAAATGTTACGAGTGTAATACAAAATACATAAATACAAGTCTTTATTTTTGTAACTTACACGGTAAATATAAGGTAAGGGATGGAGCTTCCCCGTAAGCAAAAATTTGCTAAGAGTGTAAGTTGGATGAGGGCAGAAAGCAAAGGCGAGACTGGTGATTTTCTGGATAGCCCAGCGCTGAATGTTATTATTCAATGGAATACAGTAAAAATTATATATACACATTCGTCGTAACTGTACAATATTTGTAAACGTAAATGGGTCGATAACTGGACTTGTAGTAGCATTATTTGTTAACTGCGCACGAGTTGATTGTTGTGTTTCGGATGGACTTCCAATTTACACATGTATGGTATGTGTACATTGGGTACGCATGTGTAAATTGGGAGGAATATGTGAAGTCCCTAGTCACTGTTAGCGTGAGGAACGGTTATAGACTGATCGTTGTGACATTAACCCAATCGTACCCTGCTGAATTTCGTCGCGTTTTGTGATATTTTTCCTATTATAATTTATTTCCTATATTAATTTCCTATTATTATTGTGGTGTTTTAAATATATAAATGTTTCTTATCTTTTGTTCTTCGCCATGTCACTTTGTTTAGCAATAGAAGTGTTTAGCTTGATATTATATTATACCCGTTACATTTAGAAGCATTATATTTAAAGGAAGGTAACCAGGCATATAATTAAATTAACACTGCCTCTATTCAGCCATTGGCAGTATATCCAAAGCAATATTGATTTAGATCGACAGTAGACAAAAATAATCGTGACTAGACTTGGAGTAAAGACAACAATGTTAATTGTAATAAACATATCCGATTGTATTACCTACCTCCTTATCAATCTCACGACTATCTACGCTGAAAGGTAGTCTCGGTAGTTGATTGTGATATCTGTGATAAAAATTAAATAATTCAAATGTCATTTATTTTCAAGCAACTAAGGTCCAATAATATTGGCGACACAGTTTCTGCTGCGGGACCTGTTCCTGTGTAGGATTCGATAGATTCCCACGCACACACCGCACCCTTTGGCCAGAAGTCCGCGCTCGCGATGGTTTCCAGCAGCAGCACGCGTACTCCGGACAGCTGAAGTGCACGTAATGGCACGATCACAGCTGGAACACCTTCAGCTCCTGACCGGTGTTCATGCGAATATATTCCACCACGTCGTCTGCCGTGGCGGAGACATGCAGGCGCGATACAGATAGCTCTAATAAACAGTTGTATTTTATAAGTAGATATTGTACATGAGGTAGATGTCTGAAAACTCGTCACTGTCCCAGTGGTTCTGTAAATCTTTGCCAAAAATTAGTTTTTCGAATGTCACTGGGCAACTCAACACAAAGATACGCTTGATTTACCAACCTAACATAAATTTTTAAAATAATGACCGTATAAGCCAAAAGGGTCGACACGAAATAAATATAAGTAGCGTCTACATTTGTCACAGTACCTTCTGACTTGAAATTGTATCAGCTTTGCTATTCTTAACCCCTTACGCTATAAGCAAAAAAAAAATGCCAACAATGCCTTACTTTCATCATTTTGGAAAAGAGCATTAATCTCTAGGTTATCATCTCGGATGGCGTCTGTTCTTAAATTGATCTAAAGTATACCTATTTTATTCCTAACTTTCTACAGGAATTAAATTATTTGTTTTCCCTCGCCGACAAAGCCGGAGCGCGGTTAATGTACATACAAATTATGTGTCTGTCTGTCAGTGGTTGCGGTCCACGCTTCCGCATTGCGCACGCGCATGTAATTCAGCAAACTCCTATCTTACTCAACTCTGCCGTTTAAATATTAACGTTAACCCTTTCTAATAAGGTTTAAATTTGGATAAAGTGAGAAAAGGTATAAAAGGTACTGGAAAATAGGGATGTAAACGCTGCGCAGGAGAACCGCAATAGTAAGGTATTTTTAGCGAAACACGCTTTGGATTTAGGTTTTTTTTTGTGCAAGATACCAGGTTCTTGTAGGGACTACTGGTAAATATGATCAGATCTTGAAAACTATTCCAGAGAAAGGGATATTACACGACTTAAGAGAATTGATACTTAATTTTTTTAGTAAATCTGTAAATGAGAAATGTCTGACTGTTAATCTCTGAACCGATTTAGATGAAATATAGTGTGGAGATAGTTTTAGGCCCGAGAAAGGACATATATCCCACGCAGACAAAGTTGAAGGCAGAAGCTAGTTCTTTAATAGTTGCTTTAATTACTATTCCGTCAATGTCAAAGCCACCAACAGAAAGTACATAATAGTATCGAGTTAGGCCGTCAAGAAAGCGTGGTAATAACTATGCGCCGGCGTCGACGTTATCAGACCAGAACCTGAGCGGTGACATGCAAATTCAAGAGATACATGTGATAGGGTCAATTACGATTAATAAGACGAATATAAATTGGACTGAAAGGAAGATAAATTTGAAAAGAACTATTTCTCTGTGAGCATATCTCTCATTTTGACGACCGGTCTGGCCTAGCGAGTAGTGACCCTGCCTATGAAGCCGATGGTCCTAGGCTCGAATCCCGGGCATTTATTTGTGTGATGAGCATAGATATTTGTTCCTGAGTCATGGGTGTTTTCTATGTATTTAAGTATTTGTATGTTATATATATATCGTTGTCTATCTTTAAACGGAATCGGCCTGTCAGTTAGAGCAAAAAGTTGACAGTTCCAAACAACTGACAGGCCGCTACCGTCCGGCGCCCCATCAGTGGGCCCCTTTAGACACCCAAATTAAATCTGGACCAGCTCCACTTTAGTTATTTTTATCATCTTTTTCGCTTTGTACATGTAGCACACGTGCTCTCAAATATTTCAGTATAAAACCATCCCAACCACTTACTATGTATTATTAATATTACTATTTATTTATTGCAGTTTACTCATCGTGTACTTTATTATTATTTTAATTAGGTTTATTTTATATTAAGTCACTCCCTCGGCCTCGGGCCTTGGCAGAATGACAACAATATCCTGAGTTAAAGTCTTTTCCCTATTGCACACATTGCTGGACTCAAGTTTAACTTTCTTTCCGTCTATGTGTATAAATTAGTCTGTTGTGTTTGTATTGTTGTTTTATCCTTTTTTTTGTTTTTAACCTTTTTGTCTTGTATTTGTGCGCTTTGAAATGCAATGAAATAAAAGAAAGGCTACCTTATTTGGTTTATGAACGGTTCTAATTAGTAAAGCCGGCCAGCATTATTGCAACAGCATTGCAAAGCGACATTACTACCACGTGCCAACTGCATTGTAGCGGCAAATGTCAAAATCCGGGCAGAAACGTCGATTTTCTAGTCTGAATCTTACACACATTTCGTCTGCGACTACGCCTTTAGAAACATCTATGACTTAATCAGTGTAATTCTATCTCTTTCCTTCACCTATTTCACATGTTTCATGCAAATTAAATGTTCTGCTTTCTATTAGCGTTTGATTATACACGTTCTATGGGAAAATCGTTAATGGGTGAAAAAATATTTCACACGATTGCATTATGTGAGTGAGATTCTTCAAATGAATGACCAATGGTTTTTGTTTTTTATTAATGAATGGGTGATATTTCATGTGTAGTAATTGTAATAATTACGATAATTTACCCTAGTTATATGTATTTTTGAAAATAGGATAAAAAAGGCATACTTTCATCTTTTAGGCCAGCAACACAATTGTAGCTCGTCTGGTATTGTGAGTGTCCATAGGTAAAGGTAATTGCTTATTAACGATTCGTCTGCTTTTATGCCTCCTATATTATGAAATAAAAATTGTGAATTCTTTTAAATATGTTATCTCTCCTTCCCTGTAAATGAAAAAGTCGTCCTACAGTTCTTTTTTTGATCATGACTCACATTGTTTGGCGTCACCTGGGGCCAGTTACTGCTTGAGGTGTGACTGGGGCCAGAAAACAGTAAGTAACAGAGACTGATAGTGAAAGTTGACAGAAAGAAGAATAGAGAAGAGAAGTTAACAAATTGTTGCCAAAACTTTGACGCTATATAAACTATAATTCTAACGAGTTTAAAAGATTTCCACATAATGACTAGAATAAAAAAAACCGGGTCTAACTAATCTAAAAATGAGGACAAGATACTTTACAAACTTTCCGACCGAATCCGCCATTCTTTTTTAAATAAGTCCATAGTCCGTCTAACTAGAATAACCCATCTCGTCAATCGCCATAATTTTTCGAAATTGGAAAAAAGCCTACAGTAACACTAAACACTAACGTATGCATAATTTTTTTATCTGTGAAATGCATGACCAATAATTGAACATGGTAAGTATCGCATGTCAATGTTCGTGCGGGATATAATAAAAAGCTGTACATGTTATCTAACACGACGACAATCGATCGACAGACTCTCACTTTCCCGATTGAAGCGCACGTGGACTGCGCAGCATGGCGCGCGTATATTATATACGAGTGTAGTAAACGATCTGTAAATATACGTAGTTATTTAAGCTTAGAATTAGGTCTGCTAGCAAATATTGCATGTCTTAGGATAAGGTAGGACTGGATTTGACCGGCCGACTCTTGTTACCCCCATTTTTTATTGGGGTGTTGCGGGCCTTTGAGTGCCACGTCGACCAACCAGTGTGACGGCCCTAAGTTCAGTACTAACGCCGTGGAATCCAGGAAGTTCCATATTCCTTGGGCCGTAATGTTCTGTACCTCATAGGGTTTGCCATGTGCCGCCCTAAATAGGTACTTCTTTTTGACATTAGTGGTCCACAGGAATAGAGAATGTACCTTACAGCCTCTTTAGAGCAGAAATTAGTAAAGTAAAATTTTCAGTAGTAGAGTTTATGTATATTTCTTTACATCTTATTTTTAATGTATTCTCCCAATGACTTTTAAATAAATTATATACGACATCCATTTTGCAATTTTACTTTTAATATCAAATTTTAATTTATCGATGTTAGTTTTATAAGTTTTATTTATTCTTGGACATTCTATTATTTAATTTTCGAATTGTTACAAGTGGATGTTACTATTATTATTATTTTACTATGAAAAATTTAGCCACTGTTTTATTTTCTTAATTTTTCTATACTGATTTATTTTATGTTAATTTTTGCATGTCGTGTCTTCGACTGAATACTGACACTTATATGTAAAACCTTTTCTGTTATCATCTTGTACCATACGTATTCTGGCAAATAAAGAAATTCTATTCTATTCTATTCTATTCTCTTCGGACTCCTGGCAGAACCTGCATGTCGCATCTTGTTTCTTTCCCATTTGCTGAGTGCCACCTAGGTCATCTACTGGGCTAATACCTACTGAGTATCGGCCTCGCGGAGTGTGCCATGTGGCTAATACCGTGGCACCAAGCTGACTGAGGAAGACATTTTTCATTCAAATTCTATAGAAATTATCCGTTTTAATTGCTCTCATATCTATATCTAACGTAAGTGCTTAGTTACTGTCAAGTTACGACACCTGTGAGTTCATTCGCCTCTCCTATTATACCTTAATCGTCACTAAACTAAAGATTATCACACGATTACTTACACCAATCCTATTCTAAACATCAGCGATGACAGCTGGCTTTAATAACCTATTACGTAACCGTTGAATAATTTAATTTTAAAACGACTCGAGATGCGATGAAAGTCTTTCACTTATGTCACTTTTGTATCAGTTTAACTGATCGTTTGTGAATCTTATTCCATAGGCATAAGATCTACACATGGTTAGTTAAAGTGTGTTGACGAAAGCGTACATTACTTAATAGAGAAATTGTGTGACGTGAACTTTTTTCTATTTCTTTCTGTCAGTGGTCTGAGTATGTAAGTTATGGTCACTCGTTATCTTCATTGCGACTGACTTGTCTTGTTTCATATATCTTTTAAATCCAATATAAAAATACAAGTAGTTATAATAACTCCGACGAAGTTCTGGGGTAATAAACAAACACGGTAAGCTCAATAAGGCTTGTATTGTGGGTACTTAGACAACGATATACATATATAAATAAATAAATAAATATTATAGGACATTATTACACAAATTGCCTAAGTCCCACAGTAAGCTCAATAAGGCTTGTATTGAGGGTACTTAGACAACGATATATATAATATATAATTATTTATAAATACATAGAAAACACCCATGACTCAGGAACAAATATACATGCTCATCACACGAATAAATGCCCTTACCGGGATTTGAACCCGGGACCATCAGCTTCGGAGGCAGGGTCACTACCCACTAGGCCAAACCGGTCGTCTATATATTATTATGATATATAAATATTTATAAATACTTAAATACATATAAAACACCCATGACTCAGGAACAAATATTCGTGGTCATCACACAAATAAATGCCCTTTCCAGGTTTTGAACCCGGGACCATCGGCTTCATAGGCAGGGCTACTACCCACTAGGCCAGACAGGCCGTCACATAAATAACCATTAAGTGAAGCTGAGGACAACCTAACCCGGGTAAAATAATGGAATAAGTTTTCCAATGTCACTTGCGTGGGCACTCCATAACTATTTGACAGACAAGATTTTGCTTTTCGTTGTTCACTTCACATTAGTATAACATCGATCATATTTGAGCAGCGATTATTTCATCGAACATAATGGCGACTATTGGAAAGCAGCATCCGGCGTTACTTTCCTTTTCGTTCGTGCGCGTGCGCAAGAAAAAATGCGCGAGAGTTGACTGGGTTCTGATAGCTTGACGATGCTGTCCAGTGTTGATATAAAGGGAAATGGAAATCATTTGTTTGGTGTGTAATAAAAAATCGGACAAGTGCGAGTCGGATTCGCGCACCGAGAGTTCCGTACTTTTTAATATTTGTTGTTATAGCGGCAACAGAAATACATCATCTATGAAAATTTCAAGTGTGTAGCTATCACGGTTCATGAGATATAGCTTGGTGACAGGCGGACGGACAGCGGAGTCTTAGTGAAAACTATACATGCTAGTCATTATCATTACCTATGCCGATGACTTACGTTAGCCATGGCGCTGGTTTAAGGGCAACCAAAAAAAAAATAACGAAATTAACATGTGAGAGAAGAGTTACCGTTCGGATTAATTATAACAAAAAAATAAAACCGACTTCAATTATTACCAATAGCGCCATACATGTATCCATAACATTTGAAGAGTTCCCTCGATTTCTCCAAGATCCCATCATCAGACCCCGACTTGGTGCCAACGGGACCATCTCGGGGTTATACCCGAAGGATTAAAAAAAAATATTTGAAAATCGGTTCACGATTCTCGGAGATATCGAGTAACATACATACAAAAAAAAGAACAGTCGAATTGAGAACCTCCTCCTTTTTTGAATTCGGTTAAAAACTACACCGCGCGACATTAATGCCAACTACATTGCTGCCGCAAATGTCAAAATTCCGGACAGTGGCTGTAGCTCTTCAATTCAATTTTATTTATTTCTCTTAGCTCTATTGCTCTTAGCTCAAAAAGTGTGTAAGCTCGATCACGTCGAACCGAGTTCATAATAAGCCGTTTCTCGAGTTGCGTTCGACTTGGTAAGAAACGGTACAGCAAAGCGCGCGCGCAGGTGCGGCGAAAGTCGCGTATTTGTCAACGGTGGCTGTTTTATGGGCTAGGTAATAAGCGTGATTTTATTTTTCAATCAATACGCAATATTTCATTTCACGTTCTATTCTAAAATAAACTTTAAGCGCAGGTACTAAGGTTCACTTTTGAGTGATTGAGCATATGGTGATTTGACGTTTAGGAAAGTGACGTTTTGTATTAATCAGCGTACGGAGTGGGATTAGAGAAATTGAAGGATATATGGGATTTGAATTGAATGGATAGTACTGGCTATTTGTCTATGGCTAGTCTAGGTTTTTGACAGATGAATGATTAAGGTACAAAGTTGGAACCCGGCGGCAAACAGCACCAGCAGACGACGTAAGACACTATTGGTTTCTATGTAATTAAATTAAATTTATAGTTTGCGACATAACACAACTTCACACACAACACTTCACTTCATAACATAACATAACATAACTTCAGAGCACTGGTGGCCTAGCGGTAAGAGCACGCGACTTTCAATCCGGAGGTCCCGGGTTCACACCCCGGCTTGTACTTGACTTTTTCGGAACTTATGTACGAAATGCCATTTGATATTTACCAGTCGCTTTTCGGTGAAGGAAAAACATCGGGAAGAAACAAGAAAAAACAATCATCTTATTGGGATAAGTCCGGTTTTTTCACCATGTTTTCCTTCACCGAAAAACGGCTGTGTAAATGTAAATATCGAATGATATTTCGTACATAAGTTCCGAAACACACATTGGTACGATACGAGCCTGGGTTTGAGCCCTCGACCTCCGGATTGCAAGTCGCACGTTCTTACCGTTAAGCCATCAGCGCTTCTTGGGTTGGGTTAAACACCATCATTCTGGAAATACGTCCTCCTATTTTATGCTGCACCAATACATTATTTTGGCTTTGCGACATCTAAGTACAAGAAAGACGCGAACTAGGTTGGATGGTGCGTATCTGAATCACTGCAATGCGCTCCATCTATTGGGCAATATGGAATGTTGTATACTAATACTAGATGCTGATAAGTAGGTACTAACATGGACATGTAATTTTGGCAATTTGTTACATCAAATTTTAATTTAATCTATTAATCATAATGTTGTTCAATTTTATTAATTAACTAATTTATTTATTATGTTGTTGAGTTTGTTGTATGATCCCAGAGGGTCGAAATAAATGATAATTTAATTTAATTTTAAGCATACTATAAAATGTGTATGACCTTTATCACCGATGTTAACTAATGTTTTTTTTTTGCAGGTAAACAACTATACATCATTAATATATTCCTGATAGTACAGACATATCAAAAAGAGGTATGTATTTCTTCGTGTGAACTCATGGAGATAAAGTTTTATTATTGGCATAGATCTCCGAAAATAACTATGTCATAGTGAAAGATCCAATGGAAGCAATTTGTAGTAAATTTTACTTTTATTGGTTTTTGATTGGTGCGCAATTATAGTGATTTTAAGTTCACGCCAATGATCAATTGATCACTGATCAAATTATGGTAGAGGCGACACATCGTTTTTACAAGATTTTATTTAACTTGCCATGTTATTTGTGTATGTATGTAAGTTTGTTTGTTAGCGTGTTAGGTAGGTAGTGTACCCACACAAAATCTTGGAAGCTAAATTTGACCCACTTCTCGATTTCCGATTAAGCTGACACTTTGCATACCTGGTAAGTCGGGTGAGAATTAAATATTATGGCACCATCGAGCTGATCTGATGATGGGGACAGGAGGAAACTCTGTGATAAAACAACGCAACCTAATTGTGTTTGGAGTTTATAGCATTGTCTCGATGAGTATTAGTTGCCTGTAGTTAGAAAAGTACAGTCAGCGATAAAAGTTTGTACCAAAAATGTTTTTTTTTGCCAGAAACTTATTATTGATATGCCAACTATGATAAAGGTGACGTTCTTATGTCAACTGACGCTGCATTACTTATGCGACATTACTGCTGCGGCCTTGACGCGGCCGGCCGCTGTAGCTGTCAATTTATTTGATAATAAGTGACGTTAATTGCCGCATTACTGCCACGATTATGCGGTTGTAAATACTTAAATAAGTAGAAAACACTCAAGTATCGGGAACACATATCTGTGCTCATTACAGAAATAAACCCAGGAGCATCGGCTTCATAGGCAATATTTTATCATATGTAAATAATATAAATAAATAAATATTTGGGAACATTCTTACACAAACGACCTAACTAACTGAGTAAAGCTCTGGGTACTGAGCGACGATATACATACATATATAGATAAATATTAAATACTTATACACATAGAAAACTCCCATGACTCAGGAACACTCTGTGTTCATCAGTTCATCACACAAATAAATGCCCTTACCGGGATTCGAACTCGGAACCATCGGCTTCATGGTCAGGGTCACTCCCACTAGCCCAGACCGGTCGTCATATTAATGTGTATGTATTAATATTATTCATGTCTTCACAGTTCTCTGTAAAAACATAGTTTCTAACATTTAATAGACGATTTTTCCAGATCATTCTATCCATTAATCAATATTCTTTGCACCTCGCTCCCACGATCGTGGGCATCTCGATCGTTCATACTTTTTCGCCAAATCATTGTTTTTAGTAGGTTTCCGAAAGTAAAAGTGTTAGTCGCGGCCTGCGCTCAATAAATAACTGTTCTGTGACGATTGTCTACTTTTCACTTAATTGACCGTAGCGTTAGCAAAGTTCTCCGTTTCAACTCGGGCATTTTGCTTTCGTATGTCCGGATATTCTCCTCTACACCGCACTACAACAATACAACTACTACTGCACTACACACTACTACAATTCTTAACCGATTCTCGTGAAACGTGACCAGATTCTATGATTAAATAGATTTTGTCGATTCTGGATTTTTTTCAAAATGCGTAATATGTGGCATAAAGGACTTAGGCGTCAATAGCCCATTTCTCGAACGGTATTAGACTAATATTATTGGTCCACGAACTGGGACCCATTTCTCGAACGATATTAGACTAATATTATTGGTCCACGAACTGGGGCCCATTTCTCAAACGGTATTAGACTAATATTATTGGTCCACGAACTGGGGCCCATTTCTCGAACGATATTAGACTAATATTATTGGTCCACGAACTGGGGCCCATTTCTCAAACGGTATTAGACTAATATTATTGGTCCACGAACTGGGGCCCATTTCTCAAACGGTATTAGACTAATATTATTGGTCCACGAACTGGGGCCCATTTCTCGAACGGTATTAGACTAATATGTATAATTAAAAACTATAATTAGTATCTAGGTTCCGTTGTGAATATAATACTGTTTATTTCACTCGTTTAACTTTATTAGCAGTGCCATTTAAATTTGTTAAATTGAACATGGCCTTATACGAGTACAGTAGTTTAGTTAATTAAAGCATAGCCGACTCGTCGTCGAACGGCGTACGCCTGGGTCACAACGGAAGAACAGCACTGGCTTTGCCAGCTACATGCTGAGTTGGTGAGTTGTGACCCTTTTATGTCATTTTGCGCTAAATGATACACTGTGTTGTCAACATGTTTTTGTCATCCGTGTTTGTTTTTTCATGAATAAATGTATTTTCTTTCTTTCTTTCTCTTGCCTACTGTCTTTCTGTCAAATTGCTTTGTAAACAGAGCCAATCTTTGTATTCTAAGCTCTCCTTTCCCTGAAACATAAACATAACTAAACTATGTACCTATAAATACTTAGAACCAGACGTTATCAGCAAGCGAGTCTTGTTAACACTTTCGAATGTCCGGTGCGCAAGCGCAATCAATCACGCACTGATAGAAACTCGTAATTATAAATTAGCAGTACCCATAGAATCAACGACCAGAGAATCATTCCAAGCTGACTCTGCATTTGCAATGACAAACGGCCTGATTCAAACTTTAAGATACGTCAAATATTAGGTCTATATACGATATGGATCGGATATGTCAGTGTCAAAAGTGACGTTTCTATTTAACACTGACATATTCGATCCATATCATATCTAGACATAATATTTGACGTATCTTGACGTAACTTCGAATCGGGCTGAACAAAAGCCCGGCCGGCCGGGTTAATGTTTAAAGTGACGTTGCAAGCTTCCTTATTTTAATGTACTATTTATTAACTTAACAAGCGACCCGATTCGAAGAATGTTTAAGACACGTTTAAGATCTTTAAAAGATCGATAACTAAACGACATGTCAAAATTGACGTTTATTTCGATTCCGCTGTGATTACAATAAGATCTATCCACGATATTTCTAACGTTAAAGTGACATTGGTTGCCCGAATCGAGCCGCTTTTGTCAATTATACGACATACAAACGATATCTAAATGAGAACTTATCTAAACCAGAACTTATCGTTATCGTATCTCATTCTTCGAATTGGGCCGAAGCTTATAAATGACACACGAAAATGTATTATTGTTAGGCACCTCTAATTTATTGCTTAATCTTATGTTTGTGTGCCTAGCTATTTGTGTGCCGAATAACGTATCAGTTTCCTATTGTATTAACAGAAGATCTAGTTATCCTACCTCACGCCACATTGATCGTATAATTTAAAAGCCGTTTAAATAATTTGACTATAACTCAGTAGTCAGATTATATCTCAATAAAATTTAGATTTATCTACGAGATAAATAATGCTCGCACAGATTAAAAATAAAAGTAAGGTGGGCACGCTTCCTACGTTTTGTCATGCTACCATTTTATATTTGCTGTTGGTAACTTTGGGATCCCACAGAAATGTCAGAGGAGAAAACTTGATAGCGTTTAAAACAATAAAAATATTAATATTCTTGAAGTAGTCCGTTCTAAAGAATAAACCTACAGAAATATCAGCTCTTCTGGAACCCTATACCGAACATAATTTGATATACTTTTGGTCGGTCTTTAGGTAATATTTAGTGCTGATATATGACACCAACTAGCGTCACGTCCAACCACATGACCAATTATAAATATAATTACTAACATACCTAAAAGCAACACTGCTTCCTGAGACTCAGGAGTAGTTGTTTTGTTTTTGAATTTGGAACCCTTAGTTACACATTAAAGTTCAAAATAGATTGTGGAATATGTATAAAAAATTGTACGCAGGGCCTTAGGAGGTTAATTGATCATTAGTGGGTCTTACGTCCTTGTAATAAAGTTTACGAATAATCAGTTAACACCGGACGATGGTACGGTCAATGAATTTAATTTCAGCACCATTTCGTACCTTGTCACAGGACAGTAGGTTGAAGTTCCTAGCGACAATCATATTGAATGTCACTGTGACAAGGTACTAAATGGTACGGAAATATTAAATTATTGGACTGTACGTATTCTTAGTCGATGACAGGGCATCGTCCGACAGCAAACATAACTTGGTAAAACCACCAATCGAAAGTGGTAACGCCAGCATTTTTGTCTCGTTTTCACAAATCCTTTTACGTTCCAGCCGGTATGGGAAAACGGGAAAAAATGGGAAATCACGCGTGTGAAAGTGTCGGGAAAACGTGGCGGAACGCGTCGCTTTCGAGAACTAATTTGCTTTTTATTGCAGCCAATTAGGCTTCTAAGTCTTCTAACCCATTTGATTGGTATCAATACGGGTTGTACATTACATACTTACCCGACAATCCTTAGTCACTGAACAAGTTAGTGGATGGAAAGTTTCTTGTTGCAGTTTTCTACTCGTAAATTAAAGTTATTTTCATACGTAAGTAGGTTCCAATTTTGCGGCTACATGGGGGTAAAGACGTTTTAGGAACTGTTGAGATAACATGTTTTTCTACTCGTCGACTATAGTGGTTGAATTAGGATTTCGTGTACTAAACTATAATTGCGTAATTTTCATGTAGCGATACACTGTAGTCTATATACTATATAGAGAAGATAAATGATATAGTCACGCGTTTATGTCTTTTGTACTACATTTTGGCTACTGAGATACTTACCAATTTTCATTAATTATTTAGGTAAAATATATATATATGTTTTAGATGATCCGTAGAAAAAGTATTGTATAAAATAATGATATAATCAAACTTTTCAATTTCGTACCGACTAAGGCCACTCGGCAAGCTTCGTGTTAATACTGTACTCGACTGAAAAGCTCTTCATTATATCACGATTGTTTAACACAGTATTGAGACTTGCAGAATAGCTTATACATATACTATAAAGCTGGCGTGAGTCCGCACAGGACCGGGTAAAATGGCGTGTACTTGTTTCGGAGGCCAACAATTATTTTTGATCATCGCGCCAACCAAGTACCTAGGTAAGTAAGTATAATTCCTCGGTTTGTACGTACTGCCTGTGTCTTTCAACGACATTCGTCTATTCTTCTTCTTTTGTGTCGAGGTTTCCCTAAACAGTGGATGCCCAGAAAGCAGCAGTGCTGACGGCCCTGACCGTCGCGTCCCTCAGACCAGATACCGAGCAGGAGTACGGGCACGCGGGGCATGCCAAGAGGTCTATTCGTCTATGAGATAAAAGTTGAAAATTCACTGTCTCGGGTGAATTTTTCCGCTTTTAACATCGTTTGCAGACATTACGTAACTATGTCGAAATTTTAAACTTTACAAACTGATACCATTTATTAAAAACACAGTTTAAATCATATCAAGACAGAGGCAAGGCCCACGACGCAGGCTTCGTCAATATATATATATATATACGTAAACAAGCAAAAAACATCCACAACACGCTTCGTCATCGTATTATGCACCTATCCTACAAAATATATATCCACAACACGTTTCGTCAACGGCCTACCTAGTATCTTTACAATAAAGAAACAAACAAATAGAAACCTACCCCCACTTTGATATTCGCCCGGACCAAAAGTGCAAAAAATACTGCCGGCATTGCCTTGCTGAATGACCAGTGATATTTGTTGGACCAGGAAAGAACCAGAACGAGGGTCGCAGCCCCTTTCTTTTAGAAGAATTTTAAAGGGCCATATGTACTGTAAAACGTTGTACGATATATGTACGATTAGGCAATTCGCAACTCGTGTCGATAAAAAAATTCCTTCGGTCGTGTTTTAATTTATCCCCACTTTTTGCGAATTTCCCTTTTTTTCGCACTCGTATCATAATGTACTATTATACAATTCTGGCAGAATTTTGACAAAACATAACCACCTGCTGAGCCAGAATTGTATTTGTCCCTTTTTACATATTTACGTGAGTATCCATTTACTACAAGCGTTACAAAAACAGTAGTATAACTACATAGTACATCGATCATAAACACCACATTTGCACCTTAAAGCAAAGTCATAAAGTATCAATTTGTTTACATTATTAACGTGTTTATGTTGCGGGTCGACGGCCGCTCGTTTTGAAATGCGCAATTGTTTTTGCCTTGATTCTTTCTTGCGCCAACGGTGCGCGCACGCAATTTTGTAATGGCCGAAATTGTGCAGAAATTTCAGGTAAACATTTTTGGCTGGTCATTGTACGTTTGTTAACATGTTTCTTGGCTTTGTTTTGGTTTACTAGGGCCCGCGAATATAGAAAATTGAAATATCTGTATTTCAATCGCTCTTGCATATTTAAGCGATAGAGGGACAAGAATAGAGGAGCGAACGAAGAGGTTCGCGGATTAGCCCTGGTATGACTTTTTCCGAAATGGTTAATTTTGCTGACAACTGATTTTCCACACATTTTTATTTTATTTTAGCGATTAAACAAAACCTACCCCATTTTTTATGAAATTTAGGTAATAGTGTTATAATAATAAAGTTTAAAGTTTAGTTTAGCATAAAGTTTTTGTAAAACATGTATAAAGTTATTACTAGGAAACATTTTACACAAAAATCAAGTACCTAACTTATAGCAAAAACACATTTCGATCTCACAGTAAGATAGCAAGTGAATCCGTATTTCCGTAATATTATCAGTAATTTGCGGCAAGTTAGAAATAACACGTTACATGTTACCGAGGGGCAAGTCCGCGAGATTTACAGCTTATTCATGCGGTTCCGGACTTTGTTTATCAGATGTAACATCTGTGTTTGGTGCACTCACACTTTAGAATAAGGTATTCATCAATCGTAGATGGTCATTCACATTAAAATCAACATGATCGCGTGACATCTCGATATTTCGACACTCTTGCAGTTCTTCCACGAGACATCAAATTAATCAAATACTCCGTTAACGGGTCAGAATCTTTCCAAAACGGCGTCTTTTTTTCAGTGGATGTCCACACCAGAATAAAAGCTACCAAAAATAGAATGTTTCTAACGCTAAGTACGTTAAGAATAACGTAAAAAATTGGCTTTAAAGTTCTTATATTTTATGATGTCTAACAGGAAAGTCGCATAACCTAAAGTCATACAATAATTTTTTGACCCGTACACTCGAACAGGGTGCTTGCAATAGTGACGAAATATCGATGGATTATTAGAAATTTGGTGAATAAGTAGCTGCTTATACAATATACCCTTATTCCAAATTTCATTAATATACTTAGGTCATATATAGTTTCGGAGTAAAACGCCTTTGACCTACGGATGAACAGGCAGACGGAACAAGACAAAACTATAAGAGCGTTTTCACATTGTTCGATTCGGTCTTTCGATCCGATATCGAACGTCAGATGAACTTTGGAGAAAAGCAGTTGCTAGAAAATACCCTATGGCCTTTTATTTTGCATGGGCCTTTCTTTTGAACAACAAACAATTTTAAATGTATGATAAATATGAAAAGGATCGGACAATGAACACGCTTTAAAGGTTCCTTTTTCGCCGTTTAGATTACGGAACCATAGAAATAGTCAAATAGAGTGAAGAGAAGATCACATCGTCCGTTGGACAGGTTTCGATGGGTTAAAAATATGAATGTCAAATAGTATTTTGTTTTATCTTTGAATATTTGCGTTGACACTGGCTTTAACGTCCGTTTACATATAGTATTTATCTACTCAGCGCGTGACAGAGCGTTTGTTGACATGTGCATGCGCATCGAATACTAATCGACACCCACGGCGTTGTTGGAAATTATTAGCGGATATTGTTATAAATAATATTAATAAACTAGCTTGTGCTTCCGACTGCACCCACATAAAAGTCGATTATAGCAGGCACTGTGGACCCCATTTCAACCTCTTAGAGAACGATTTGAATATAGAAATTACTCAAGATATTCTAGGCTGATTTGAGTTTTGCTACTAGATTTCACTGTCAATATAAAATTAACAGTTAAATCTAGTCTTTTCAGGCTAAATTGAAGAACTAGACTCGTTTTTACGAGTTAAAGTCCCGAGTCGAGTCCTTTATCGAGTCTTTTTTAAGCGCAACTTAAAACGACTCGAGTCTCCGAATAAAGATTCAGTCAAACAATTTTATAGGTTTTACCTAAACTACAGTAAAGGAAATAGGCGTTATTGTATGATTTATGTCATGTACATCCATGCATTTTACATAAAGACAACGCATTTCGAAGTTATTTGTAAAAAAAATACAAGTTTTCCGAAAAAGACTCAAGTCTTTACAAAAGACTCGGGACTCTACTAAGTCGAAAATAACTCGAGTTTCGTCCTAATTATAAGAGTGAAAAACTGAGTCGAGTCTTAAAGCAGAGGACTCAAAGGACTTAAGCAACACCAGTCTATCGCGAATTTATGTTGTTACCTTTCGACGTTTCAACGCAGTTTTCTTGTTGTGGTCGCGGATAACTGTACCCGTACCAAGAGTCACTGACAATGTCAGTCCCGAACTGGTGGTATTAGCCACACTGATGTCCAAGCAAAATGTCAAAACAGAGATTTGTGTAACATTTGAGTTTGTGGTTTGCTGAGACATAAGTTATCCGCGGCCACGACCAGTGAAACTTGCGTTGGAGATAAAGGTAACAGAATAAATTCGCGATATGCCCGGCTTTAAATATGTTTCAAAATGTGTTCAAAATGCGAAAGTTTAAAATTAATATTGTTTTAGTGGAACCTATTCATACCGTACTGTTTAAAAGCTTCAAACAGGACGAATACTTGTCATAGAATGAGATGAAGATTGAAGATATGACCTCCTTTAAACGCATATCTACGTCCTGTACGCTGAACCATCATGTATGATCATCATTATGACTGTATCAAATATTCTCAGGAGGTCTCCAGTTGACGGCGTACGCTGCGCCCAGACTCAGACAAATATTGCTATCTTCTCATACAATGTGACGCTGTACGCTGCGACCGGCGTCAACAAGGCTAACTGAAAACTGTTCAGCATTTCTTTGTTTGTCCCATTAAATAAATCAATTTATAAATATTTTGGGAACAATCTTATACAGATCGACCTAGCCCCATAACTATACAAAGCTTGTATATTATATCTATGAGCACACATGTAAATGTATGCTCATACCAGGATTCGAACCAGGGACCCCTCGCTTCGTAGGCAGGGTCACTACCGACTAAACTAGGAACAGTGTTGTCACATACAATTTTGCCGAAATGATAGAATAGGGTGCAAAAATAGATAGAAATGGGTGGAATTTAAAATGAAAAATAGGTAGATCTACCACTCAATAGAAGTACATTTTAATGATTAAATTTTTTTGAATTATTTATGAGTTTTTAATATTGTGACGTTAGTACACATGTTCATTAAAGAAATTGAAACATATAAGTTAGGATTTCCATGGTTTCTAGGTAATAAACCTGCTTGTATAATGTGTTTCTTTGGCAAGTTTTCATTAAATCAAATCTAAATTCGGTAGAAATTAGGTAATGTTCCGTCACATGTATTGAGAATTGCTTACAATTGTACTATTTTGAAAAATAGGTAGATTTTAGGCCGAGGGAGGTAGATAGGTAGAACGCAAGTAAAATAGGTAGATCTACCAAAAAGTAGGTAGATGTGACAACACTGACTAGGAAGCCGTTGACTGCAGATTGCACGCCGCTTCGGTGCGCGAGCGGGACATCGCTGTGTGCATAGACCTATCTCGTTCACATTGTAGAAGAGTAAAGACTTCGATGTATTTAGTATAATACTCTTTGCTAAATCCCAAGGGCTTATGCACCGGCGTGACAGCGCGTTTGTTGACTTGCGTACGCGCAGGGCATGCTAATCGACGCCCTGTTGTTGGAAATGGCAATATTCCACTATCTAGATCTAAAAAGTCAAATGTCCACGTTTTTATTACATATTGGAGATACATATAACCTTTTTATACTTAGCTAGGCAGAATACTGTTCCAAGACAGATTGACGTATTTACGTGTCATACTCGTGTGTTCATAAGACTTCGTTTTGCTCGTTGCTTCGTTCATAAGACACGTTGCATGTGATTCCAAATACATCATACAAATGTTAATTATTAATATATTGTATTATTGTATGGTAAGGGTGTACTATTTTTTTCTGTTGGAGAGCCTCATGCGGTTAGCTTCAACAGTGACTTGTACTTGTAGAACTGTTTTCATGGTTGCTCATTTCGTAGTAAGGAAACCATGGGGTTTAGCAAATATGACAATCGTACATCTACAAACGCTAAACGAGAAGTAAAATATGTATGGGAATGACAGATGATACGAAAAGTCACGTGACTATTTTACATACATTATTTAAGTTTCAATTGGCGTTTTATACCAACGATTGCCGTCTTGGCTAAACCCAGTTAGTGAACGTTTGAAGTTTGAAGGGCACAATCATGTTATTTGACCCTATGAATGTGTTTCTTTGTATGAGATTTGATTTACAAGTGCTATGCATGTGGACCTTGAACTTTTATTAAACCAATTTGAGCTCTGACCTCCGATCTTTGATCATGATTACGACTTTATTTCTAGGCAGAAACTATGAATCACTAACTTGTTATAGGTATTAAACATTCGATTGTAGAGCTAAATATTTAGGAAAAAAAAATACCGAAAAAAAATGGTTAGCTAAATTATAAAGGAAATGGTTAGCTAGAATCCTCCCTTGCGGAAAATCGAATAGGGATTTTTAGACTCCAACTGATGCAACTGTATCCAATATTTTTATATAGGGCTGCCATCTCTAAAATTTGGAAACCAGGACAAGACGCGTGAAAACCCCGGATTTTAGAGTCCAGAACCCGGACATGTCAACAGGTTTTTTTAAACAGGTTGTGTCGCGGGCGGGTTAAGACTTTTAATTTTTAAACCCGGACTACAAATGAAGCCCCCCCGGACGCTCCCCGGATGCCCTCTAAACCAGGACAAATCCGGGGAAACCGCAACCCTATGTTTATAGATGGAGGACGTTGATCTAGCGAATTCCCAATATTCGATACTAGTGTGTGTAATGGAAATGATAATTGTGTCAAAAGCTTTCGAAAGCTCCAGGAAGATTAGTTAATTCTTGAATGAATAATGACATAATTATAATCTTTCTTGGTATGTAAAGTGTGCTAACAGAAAATGTTAAATGACGTGTAACGCTTGTTATCAATAAACGATTGATTGAGTTCCAGTAATAAGTAATCGATCAATTCAACTATTGCGCTGATAGTGTATGAGATCACTTCCAAGCTGTATATCGCACATGGTGATGGGGTCAGCTTTCCATATCTTACGATTTCACTTCGTCCTATCCTTGACATCGTTTTCGGATACTTTGCACTCAATATCTTTTAGCACTACGTCCTTCCATCTTTTTTTCGGGAATATAAACAGATAATTTCTATTTTGCAAGTGCAATTTAAAAGGTTTATTTAGTGATTATTATGAATTTTCGATAATTCCAGTAAAATAATATGTTTGAAGAAGCCAGTCGCCTCAATAACGTAGGTATACTTGTTAAGAAGTAACTAAAACTACATTACTACACACTCATATGTTGCCAAAGTAAACACTTTAAATCATCATAATACATCCCTTCAGTTATTTTCTTATTAACATAATCAATAACTTACAGTCAGTAACAAAATACTTATGCAAGATGAAATCTATGTTAATTTTGCAGTAGCTACCTTCTTCATAATCTCCCTTAAGATGGCTACCCGTTTCCTCGCTCCTTCACAACGTTGTATTTACAGTTGATTCCCCATTTAAAATTTACTAATGACTCTTATTGGAATATGTTTAGGTTTAAATTTAACTAAGTTTTGTTTTATGATCTGACAAGCTAAGTTGGATATTGATAGGCATCGAATATGATGTGTTTATAGTAAGCGAATAGTTGCTGGCAATTAAAATGATAAATTATGATGTTTACACTGCAGATGGTATTGATACAAGTGAGTATTTAGTATTAGACCATGCCTTGATTATAAATTTTAGGTACCTACAGCAAAAGATTTAGTTTCGACCTGTTTCGTGGCTCAAAAAGTGGCAATGTCCATCATACAAATCTAAACCATATGGCTCATTTTATTATAACATAGGCGAAAAAAATAATCGAAACCAGTCTTATTTTCATCTAAAATACGATTAGGATAGGTATCATTTTGTCATATGGCAATGCAAACTAAGTTACATTTCAATTCCTTGACCGTACCCTACGCTTATAATCTCCAAAATGTGTAATCGTGTGAAAACTCCTAACCTTCTCTGTCAAAACATTCAAATAGCAAATAAGACCGTTGCTCCGGTGACACCGACCTTGGCCGCCGTGACCCGGCGATGACGTTGCCGTTCCAACTTCGAATTAAGAGTTTTACACTCGCGTTTGTTTTTTTATTTTTATTTATTGCAGTTTCGTGAAGATGTTGAGGAGTTTTTTTTTGTGATAGGTGTTTTGGTTGTTGTCTTGTTTGTGTTTAGATTGGCGGACGGGTATTTTTATTTGTTTGAATTATCTGTGGTAATTTTCTTGTAGTATTCTTTAAGTCTGTATTTTTTTGTAATAAACAGACAGGCCAATTATGATTGTTAATTATTATTATTAAATACTGTTTAAGGTCGATTCTCGAGTTTACCTCTAGACCTTTATTTTTGTAATAAATTGTATAGTTCTTCCAAGAACTTAAACTATTTAGTTTTGCCTTCTTATTTTAAAAATGCAATGATTGAGGAAAATTGCGCTGTAATTGCACAAAAACGTTGCTACTCAGAGTTAACATGAAATCATTAACATGGCTTATGATTTCTGTTAAAAAGATAATTGGCATAAGCGTCTTATTTTGTGATTTTCGAAGGACAAGCGACAGTACCTCCATCATTATCCATATCTTACACGTAAATACACAATCATGGGGCATAACAAGTGTTATGTCTGCAACTAGAAACATAAGTATAGTCCCTTACAAGACGTTTACTTCTAAGTAAACATAATATTCTAACATGTTACCTTATTATTTATGTTATTTGAAATGTTAAAGCTCGGCATTGATTAAAAAGTTGAACAATTACTCAATTAAATATCTTTTTTTACAGATATGTAGTTACATTTAAAATATGTCTCATTAGGTTAGGATTATCTTTTTCTTTCTCTATGGTTTTCTATCGACTTTAACGCGAATAATATACATCTGTTAAATTTACAAATTTCAAATAACCAATACGTTCTTCCGAGCACCTACAGCCAACTGTTTAAAAACCTCAACGCGGCAGCGGGTCTCACTTATCGCCGCGATAAACCGTTACGCGCGTATCGACGCGACAAAAAGTTGCGGTAAAAAAGCGCGTCGCGCGTATCGACGCGGCAATTAAATGGTAATCGCTGCGAAGGAGCGTCGTGCGCCGATGTGTGTCACGGACGAACGCGGTACAGACAAACACATACGTTAGTTATTATTTATTTACCTGCCTAGAAAGTTATCGAGATCGAGTGTCAAATGTAGGTAGGTGATGTGACTAATGTGCAAAATGCGCTCGAAAATATAGCAAAAAGATAGGGTACCTACGTGCCACCTAAGGCACACCAAAGAGTAAAACAGCTAAACTATAATAACCAGGACAATGAGATAGCGCGACGGAAAAGACTAGCATGGGCAACATACTCCAACTCAAAATTCGCTTTTGAAATGAATCTCACAGCACCACAAAAGGCTCGCATATTTGACCAGTGTGTTCTACCGGTACTTACGGAGCTCAAACCTGGGTCTTTACAAAAGAAATCTTGCACAGATTACAAGTAACCCGATGAGCGATGGAGAAGATTGGTAGGTATTTCACTTAGGGACAGGACACTGATGTAACCAGGCGAATGGCAAAACTGAAGTGGGAGTGGGCTGGGCATGTGGCTCGCGGTGCAAGAGGCTGGTAGAGTAGAGACCTTGGGGAGAGTTGCGCCCAGCAGGAAAGCCAAAAATGCGTTGGTATGATGATATCAAGAGAACAGCTGGATCGAAATGGGTACATAGAGCGCAAAATAGACAAAGGTATGGCAAACATTGAAGGAGGTCTATTTACATCTCTAAGATTGAAAAGGGCTAAGAAGAAAGAAGACTATAATAACGCTATCGAAATCAGTCAGGGATTCAGAATGCTAACCATGGACATTCCCTACTGGTCTTCATAAAAGGCGTTAAGCTCGTCCATTACATTTTGTGGTAATTAGTGGCAGGCTTAATAGATACAAGCAATAATTGTAAATAAAGTGGTCGGATGTGGAATAAAATAATTAAAACCTGGTTATATCCGACTGTGTCTCTTCGTAAACATCACTTTCGCTTAAATTTGTACGTGTTCGGGGAAAGAAACCTCTTTGTCGATTGTCAATAAGATCAATTCCTAATCGCATCCTTACGACGAGAATCGTTTAAAAATACAGCTTGAAAACGTAATATTTATTGCATGTTTCTATTTGATTGGATTAAGATTGATGGTGCTATTATTTTTAAGATTACCTGCTCCTTATTGTTTTATTATATAATTTACGTTGTTTTTTTACATTTTATTTAACTTGCCCTGTTAGTATGTAGGTATGTTAGTGTGGGTCAAATCTTGGAAGCTAAATTTGACCCACTTCCCGATTTCCGATTGAGCTGAAAATTTGCATAGATATGTAAGACGGGTGGCAATGCAATATTATGGCACCATTGAGCTGATCTGATGATTGAGACAGTAGGTGGCTATAGGAATTCTGTGATGAAACAACGCAACCTAATTGCATTTGGGGTTTTTAAAACTGTCTTAATGAGTATTGAAAAGTACACTCAACTATAAAAGCTTGTACAAAAATGGAATTTTTGCTTATTTATTATTCTATAAGTTAAAGGTCAACTGAAACTCAGCGTCGTTGCACTGTGGTCTGACACGTGCGGATCCTGTTAATTTTAACATTGTGTTGTTTCATCAAATTATTTTCAATTTCATTTAAAGCAAATACCCTGTAGATAGATGTAGTGTAGGGACGCTGGTCCGGAAGCAGGCGGGCTGTCGATCATTCAGCCCAATCCCTTGCAGTTGGAGCTGCATGTCTGTCCCGGCGGCATTCCCACACTATTCTCCTCAAATATTCTTGTTAAAACAAATATGCTGTAGACTAAATCTGAAATCTCGTTCTTGCTTTACAGAGCGCATGTGCCTAACAGTGGGTATTATTTGATACGATTAATAAGAATCGCTTGCACGCTCGACTGTATCATCGGAATGCCTGAGAAGCCTGTCAGCGTGACGTACCGTACGTTGCCATTCATCGCCGATTTGTTGGTTCCACCCATTTATCTGGTACCTATTGATAGCTTCAATATCTCCACAATGTACTAAACTTGAGATCCGCGTGTGAATCCGGGTTTAGGATGGTAAAAAAGTGTTTTATATGATTTAAAGCTAGCAAAATTACCACTATTAGATACATTTAAACGAGCAATTCTTGTATCTATATATATATATATATTTATATATTTCGGGGATCTCGGAAACGGCTCAAACGATATCGATCTTTGCTATATGGGGGTTTCCGGGGGAGAAAAATCAGAATCAGAATCAGACATTTATTGGTAAAAGCAATGTTATTTTACATGTCAAGTATATATAAATATATAGTATGTCACATTCTACCAATTTGAATTCTATTAGCTACTTTTAATGCTCGCTATATACATATTTATGACGTTTTCAACCAAAAGGTACCACATTGTCTGTTATCAATAACGTTGATTTCAAATTGAAGCTACATGGAAATAGCGCCTTATTGACAACCGACAAGTACCCTTTTGGGTTGAAAATGGCACATTTGTTCCAAGTGAGAAGCGACTTTTGTACAAGTTTTATTATAAATTCTCTCTTCTTCCTCGCGTTGTCCTGGCATTTTGCCATGGCTCATTGGAGCCTGGGGTCCGCTTGACAACTAATCTCAAGATTTGGCGTATCCACTAGTGTTTACGAAAACGACTGCCATCTGACCTTCCAACCCAGAGGGTAAACTAGGCCTTGTTGAGGTTAGTCCGGTTTCCTCACGATGTTCTCCTTCACCGAAAAGCGACTGGTAAATATCAAATGATATTTCGTACATAAGTTCCGAAAAACTCATTGGTACGAGCCGGGTTTGAACCCGCGACCTCCGGATTGAAAGTCGCACGCTCTAACCGCCAGGCCACCAGCGCTTTACAAGGTTTATTATAAATTTATTTTTTATTCAGTAATTTATAATAATAAGGTTTATTATAAATTTCATGCCTCCAAACTCCAAACCGATGACCAAGCTCAAGTCCAAACCAGACATGTAAAGTCGTGACCACACTATCGATACATTAGAATGAAAAATAGCCAAACAATTGATTGTATAATTGTTTTAGCGGAGTCGATTATCGCTCGATCGAGTCGGTTTCACTTCTCGGGTTCATTTGTAATCTATCAAAGCTCTCTCTATTGTTTTTGAGTTATCTATGATTGTGAGCTTACTGTTTTGGTTGGAATGTTAAACTGTGTTTTGCGTGGTCATTGGTCATACGATATACATAAATAAGCGAGGTTAGTTACGCTGCTCGTACCCCTATTAAATATTTTGTTATTTAATAAATTATAAAACTTTATTGAAATGATATAAGTTTGTTTTAATAATTGAATAGATGCGCTTCCTCCTCTAGAGTCAGACCAAGCTAAATCGGCAGCAATTTCGATAGCCCAGACGGTACAAGTGTTAAGTAAACGACATAATTTAATAGAAGTTTGTCGTTAAAAATAACACTTGCACCGTCTGAGCTATCAAAATCGCTGCCAACTTAGTTTGGTCTGACTGTAGTGATCTAGTCATGTTTTTCGACAATTACTGAAATCATCACGCCGATCAGCCGTCAGCCGCCAGCCGATGGTCCTGGGTTCGAATCCCAGTGTGTGATGAGCACAGATATTGATTCCTGAGTCATGGATGTTTTCTATGTATTTAAGTATTTGTATATTATATATATCGTTGTCTGAGTACCCACAACTTATAAGACCGTGGGGCTTAGTCAATTTGTGTAAGAATGTCCCTATAATATGTATTTATTTATTTATCACTAAGGTAAATTAGGAAAAATGTTTCTTTACAAGCAGCTGTTAAGTTTTAGTTCTGTATCACTATCTTATGTTAAATAAAGTTATTGCATGTGTTAGTTTTTTATAGGTATTGCTGCATGATTTTAATCATCCGCCGTCTGATTTCTAGAGACAACATTTTTGCATAACATATAATCATAATTACTAATCTAATTAAAATCCAAGAAAACATCTTCACATTCACTTATCTGGACGGGTTTGTCATGTGTGATGTAATTATTATATACGTAATGAAAATTCGCACGTACAGTCTCCTCAGAATATTAATTAACTACCTAATAAAAAATAATTAGCTACGTAAAATGACGCTTCAAATAATTTCTTACCCTGGTACCACGTTGAATGGCTTAATTAGTGTTGTCCACCAGATACGTTACACCCCACCATCAGCATTGAATTAAGCCCAACTAGTAGGCTATGTAGTTATAGTCTGGTAAAATGTTGATAAGTAGACTAAATGGCCATGCTCGGTATTTTGGGTGCCGGGCGTTGACCGTCGCAGTGAAAGTGGCCGTCGCCGCGCCGGCTGCCACGCGCCGGCACCCCCGCCCTCGTGGAGTTCCACGAAATTACTCATTGCTTCTGTTATTTCTGTATATCGATTATCTTATCTGTAAATACAATAACATTATCTTTTCATTATGATTTTTTGTACATCGATAATCTGTTGGTGATTTGGGGTCTAGCAGAATTATCAGTGCTTCGCCCGAAAGAGTATAGCGTATTAATGAGCCTGAACCCTTTCCCTCTTGTATGTTTTGTCCTTTGTTTATATGTGTGTATTGTGATTGTAAGTGTTTATCTATCTATCATCTCTTCTATATTCTTACTTTCTATTGTTCTTTCACGGTTTCCCGATTGATTTGTTTCTATCCCACAATTGATCCAAGGCTCTCTTTACCCGAAATCTTTGATTGCATGTCATCGCTGTAAACTGATAGTCTCACCACTAACTTTGCTGTAAGTACAATAAAGAGCCTGCATTTGCGTCTTGCAATATATATCTAGTCTATGGAAAGCAAGCAGGAAAGCGGACCCTGGCAAAGGCCGGGATATCGCTAGGTTTTTTTTTTATGGAGGATAGGCAGGCGTTTGACCACGATCACACCTGATGGTAAGTGATGATGCGGTGGAGCACGCTTACCTATGAGATACCTATTTACTCTAGCCTATTTAATCTGAAGAGATTCAGATTTTACTCATACTCCTTGGCAGTTCACATAAGGAATGTTGAAGCGAAACGCTTCGTGCGTATTTGTGGAATACCTACCATGAAGCGATGCCGAAGTGCCGATTGTCTGGATTAGGTAGAAGAAGAATATATATCTAGTCTCGCGTTAATACCTAGATACGTTTGTATGATGTTGGATGATGATGCTCTCCTGACCGATTTCGGTCACAGCGATTGCGTGCTCTGGAGTAGGCAATTTTTAATTCGCGTTATAACAGTGTGTAGCTGATCTACTATCTGGTGCACCCTTAGATGGCTCACGCATCTTCCTGCGAAATACTCGAGTGCATGTTTGGGACGTCAGCACGCCACCTACATAGTTGTAGGGAGTTGAGGTTGGCGGCCGAGCCAAGCTATCTCGTTTTCTGTCGACCTCACTGCGGCGTTCAGTCTCAATATACCTAAAATACCTTTGACATTTACATATATTTATTACTACCCAGTACATTTATTTATTTTTATTTATTTATTTTATTTCCACACATACAATTATCATTACAGGCTGAACCCAATGCGATAATGTAGCAACAAATTAAATATACAAACTGACAAAAAAGAAGTACCTATATCTAACAACATTTTTTTTTACCTACATATAGTAAACACCCCCATAATGGAACAGGCACCAGTAATGGGATGGTATAGACAAATCCTGTAAGATAAGTAATTATCATCAGTTTTTAAACTCTGGCAATATTTTACCATTCCTGCGGCAGTATCATGGTCGTTTTTTATCACGTGTCATGTCATGCGTCACATTCGCACTTACTTGTTAGAACGTGACGGCACGATGACATTTAATATAAAGCCGACCATCTTAGCCCTACAGATTACCTAAACATATATTGCGCCTCGATTATGTATCCGTCGTTCCACCGTTTACGACTTGTCCAAGTCAATAATGTTATTCGCGTTTTATTAATTTAATGCAAAAAAACTTTCACTAAAGCAACTCAACTCACAATAAACTATAATCTTAAGACAGAAAAAAGTCCATCAAACGATTCTTTTAATAATACACGTAACATAAATGACGTAATAAATTTGAAAACGTACAAGTTCTATACTGTTTTTTGAGTAGATAATGCTTTCTTCTCCCAAGAGGTTGGTCTACTTGGAACGTTTGTATTTGTAACCGTTGGATTTTAATTGAATCTAAGTGTTAATCCCAAACAATGGCATTCATCGTCTTTCTTCGTTACGAAAGTGTTAATTTTTCGGCCTTTGTCGAATTGCGCAAGAAATGTAATAGCATTTATTACTGACGATGTGCACAGCGCAATTAAATTATTATCTACAGTGGTTCAGTTGGATATAAAGAAGAAATACCCAAGCTACAATCCTTTACAGTCTTTACATCCCTTTAATTATATTACTCCGTATATTTTCTGTTTGTACACTTTTTAGATTCAAATCTTGTGAGTGAAATTTGATTCACTTCGGGATGTGAAGCTAAAAATAGCTATACCTCCATCTGTAGTCCATAAATGACAACTCAAGAATATGCTAAAATGGAGCTGGTGATGTAGGGAAAGTGGCGAAAAAATTACAAAATAAGCAAACATATCGGGTTTGTTGGGTTAATTAGTCTGACCTAGATTGACACGTATTAAAAAAAAAACATTAAAAAATTAAACTACACCGATCAAATTAAAACAAGACGTTTTAAGATCAGTACCCCTAGTGTAACTGTGATCGACATCATAACGTGACGAACGCGTTTGCGTTAAGTGTCATTTTGTATAGGATTTTGAGTTTCCAAAACGTCCCGCTTGGCGCGCTCTTTCGAAATTCAATACAAAATGAGACTAAACGCAAACGCGTACGTCACGTTTGGAAATCGAATTTATTTACACTAGGGGTACTTCTTATAATTTTTGAGTATAATTACAGTGAGACACCTCATTTGGTTCTCGTATCATTCTCTTATCTTAATTTATGTTTTAATTGTACCGAATTTTGACTTTTGGAGACCCTATACATCTCTAATATTATTGTTTTAACACTTAGAGACATTTACACCTCTAAATCATTTTACTTTTTTTTTAAATCTTTTTGGTTTTTTTTGGAATATTATTATTTTTGTTTTTTTTTTTTGTGATTCGACATTAAGATACGTCTCTAAGTAATAATAATACTTTAGTTTGCATTGATATTTTCAGTTAATTGTATTTTATAATTGTTGATGTCCTTTTTTTGCTCGTATGTAAATTTCATGTTGAAATTGAATACACAAACGTATCTTAAAATTATCAACAATTAAAAAAAAATGTTATGGTATCTCTGGGCCACCCTGTAAAGTAGGAGTAAAAGTTGGTAGAAAATCTTAGAATTACCTACATGTCGGTCTGAAACCACTGGCCACTACGCTATGTCCACATAAAGACCTGCGCGCGCGCATCACCGTAGATGTTATTTCAGATACGTCACTGAACCCACGAACTATAACCCGGGAAACATCTATTGACATAACACTTAACGTATTGCGTATTAGATATTGGGCTTATGGACTTAATTGAGAGTTGTATAATTGTTGCTTCTAATTGCCTTTTTGTTATGCTCGATGTAATTCATTGTTGTATTTGGATGGAGTAATGTGCTTTTTTCGAGTCATTTCGCGCATTATTATAGCGTTTTATAGCAAGAATACTTAACCTAACACCAGATATTTTTTATCACTATGAAGGTGACCATATTAATAAAGATATATATATACTGATTGCAGTATGTAGTCTGTATTGGTCCCTTCAACCTAGCGAGGTAATGACATTACTCAAAGGGCTAATCATTGGTTACTTCCTAATACCTTTCGTTTACATAATATGTTAATTTTAGCGTCATCTAATTATAAAAAAACGTGAAAAAATGCGTTAAAACGTTGCAAAAAAAAGGAAAAACGTTGCACTGGAAAAATTTACCGCACTCATTTGATTCGTAAAATAACTGAACTTAAGTAATAAGGAAATAAATTTTGCTCAATATCCTAAAACGTATTTTGTTGTTACAAACCACAAGCGACCCGTACCCCTAGTGTAAATTTATTCGATAGCGTGACGTGACGTACGCGTTTGAGTTAAGTCTCATTTTGTATGGGATTTAGAAACAGCGCGCCAAGCGAAACGTTTTGGAAACTCAAAATCCCATACAAAATGAGACTTAACGCAAACGCGTACGTCGAGTCACGCTATCGAATAAATTTACACTATTGGTTCTGTTGGCAGGGGCCCATTTCTCGAATGCTATTAGACTAATACTAAGTAGTCCACAAACTGTCTCATGTCTAATCGTATGGGTTTCCATGAACACAATAATAATATTAGCCTAATACTAGTATGCTTGCAGAAATGGGCCCCTGGTGTAACAGATAGTTAGCAAGTCTCAGTTTTTGTGTGAGTGGCTATAAATATTTTGTTAGGTATGTAAACATAAGTTGCGGCTATTTTAAATACTTTAACTATAGATACTTTAGTTTACTTTAAAAAAAATACTATTAAATCAACAGATGTTCCTTCTAATACGAAAACAATCACAACTCTACCCGTGTAACGGGTAGAAAACCTAAACATAATTTATTACGCAGACTCGTCTTCCTGATTTATCGCCTGCCCAGTACCCGGTACGTCGTGAAGAAAGTCCGGACCCTCTGTTATTATTTCCCGTTTATTGGAAAGTGAGATTGCGACGAGAAAGGTCAGGTCGTCGAGAAACGTTTGATTCAATTCTGCGGCTACTGGCTTAGCTGCTTTACTGTCATGCGCGCGCTTTGCGAATCATGAATCTAGTATGAATTGGGCATGAGTGTGTGGGGAACTGACGATAGAACGGGATAGTCTTATCTTTCAGTAGGAGTACCAGAGAAAGCGATATTATTGTATGTCCTTGTCAGTTTAGTTTTTTTTATTTTAGGATGGTTTATGATGGGCAACAAATAACCCGACCAAATTACGTAGGTTGTGTTTTTAATTTTGGCGCATTGCGTATGTTCTTCTCGCGGGTGCACGCGGTATAAGCACATCTATACGATCCTGTCATCTATGGGGCGAATAGATTTAACTACTGTAGACGTAGTCAAGATGACAAACTTTCTTCGACAAATCGTACATCGAAATGTAAAAATGTATCGGTCTGACAGGCTAAAAATAGTCACGTAACTATTTTCATAAGTTATTTAAGTTTCGAGTAGCATTTTCTATTAGCGATTCAATTCTTGGCTAGGCCTCCTGAACCATATCTCTGTACAAATCGTTTTTAATATAACGAATATAACGTATTATTCATATGGGTCATTTTTATTTTACGCTCGTCCGTTTAACGATAATTTAAGACGATGTTTAAAAGATACAACAATACAACAAAATATAACGTTATAAAGATTAAGATTATTTTATTAATAATGTTTCCGCCTTTACGGGCATTAAATGTCAACCTTTAGAACGCGCCATTTTCTCCACTATTACCTGCTGGTTACATAACCTGCGCTTCTGCCTTCGTTCCAGGTATTCCGATAGCTAAAATACAGGACACGCGAACATGCGAATATTTATATGCACTCCTATTTTAATCTCGGACTCGTCCGTTTTCTGCGATACGTTCGATTTGGAAATTGGAACTGAAGACGCGTGCCCACAGTAAACTAAAGGGGCTACCGCGAACAAAATTTGACAATTGTCTATCTGCGTCCCTGTCACTCGAATACTGCATGAGAGATAAAGATGGACTTAAATTCTTGCATTTCGGTCGCGGTAGACGTTCAGCGCCTCGAGGCCACGTTAGGCTGGTTCTTTTGTTTTGAATTTGCAAGCGCGTGCGCAATGAATTTAGACCTGCGTTTACGGCAAATGCCAGCTAGCTGTGTGAACGTGCTATAATCGCGGGTGTGTCAACATTGGTTACACGGATATTACATTACATATTGCCGCCGACATCATTATTTGTTTTTGTGTAATCTATTATACTTATCACACGTTGAATTAATTCACAAGGGCAATGAAAAGGGGTACTTTAATGCAAATTGCATCCATTTTAGTGAAGTTTGTCTATTCAAAAACCGAAGTAAATTGACTTTTTGATGTTGACGCTCTCTTAAGTTTTCATTCGTCAATTTCATAGATATAGATCGTGTCATTCACGAAGACGCGTGCCTGGACTCGAAATGTGATGTTATTAAAGGTTAGATTTGACAAATCTGCGCGTCATCATTGATGACACGAACTGCAAAATGATTGATGGGTTCGGCAGTACTGCAGCGAAAAAAAACACCTTAAACAGTGTTATCGCTGACGATGTTACTATCATTTCCTTCGCATTATTCGAGTTACAGATAACAAAATATCGATATTAGACGATCATGGTAATCGGCAGGCCCACGGCAATCAAACTTTTGACGGTAAAAACCTGAAGTCTGCTTTCAAACTAAGTTGAAACTAAAAGTTGCAGTTGAATTTTGTAATTTAAAATGATCCTTAGGTATATTCTTCGGTGTCAACATTTTTGATTACAATCTGACCCCCTATTAAACGTTAACGACTTGTTTTATCACAATACCGATCACCTGTTCACTGGAATCTGTGTTCGAACATACCCAGTGAATGGATCTTTCAACACAGTTGCAAAACACTACGCAACGAATCAAGTAGCGTTGCTTCGACCGCGGACTATCGTCACAGAATAATACACGTAGGTACAGAATCCCCACCCGTCTGACAAAACGGATGCTCAACAGTTAACTACTAGATTCACGTTATACCTAGAACTTTTTCTAGGAAAAACGAGACATTGACAAAATGATATATCGACATAATTGTTATCGCGATAAGCAAAGCAAGTCGAAGATATATATATATATATATTAAGTTGATTATAATGAGTTTAAACTCACCGAAATGTTACAAGAATATAAACAAATACAACAACGACATTATATACCAATATCAAAACGAAAACAGTTGGTACCCTAACGTCATTAGAATAAATATAAATATATAGGCATATATATATATTATATTATATATCACACACGCATACACACACACACAAACATATTCAGAAAAACAACCGCGCCGATCGCTTATATTATGACTTTGATATGTAATGACCGACTTGTTAAAAAAAAGGGACCCGTTTGAAAATCAGCGCCTGGGTATATATCTAGCAACAAAGCTGAGACAGGTACCCATTGCCTATACCAAAAAACCACATAGGTATCTAAGAGCTGTAGTAAATTTTTTGTGATTTTTTGGATAATTTATATTGTGCAATTAAGTGTATTTTGTTTTATCTCACGTTATTTTTATTTTGTATCTTTGGTAGTTGTGGCAATAAACATTTTTTATCTTTATCTTATCTTTATCTTTATCGTTAGAATATTTGTACAAGTACATATATCAAAGAAGACAGGCTTGTTATTCAATGTTAGTTCTTCTTTCGTCTCGCTAGAAAAAGTTCTACACGGTGTTTTTCTAAACGTTAATTTTGGGCTATGGCTAAATACATTTAACCCTTTGAACGCCAAGAACACCTAAAGGCGTCGTTACTAGTCGTGCCCACAGCGCCAAGGACAACTATAGGTGTCATGACGTATGAGTATGACGTACGCTGTTTAAATAATCTTCACACTTTCAAGTAAAGCGAGGTTCAGACTAACAAGAACTTGCATGCAATTTACTTTACATTGCTGACTACTAAGGTAAACTGCATTCAAAAGTTTGATTATTTACCGCAATGTTATGAAAATTGCATGTAAGTTCTTGCTAGTCAAAACCCCGCTTAAGGAACACATTACCTCGCTTGCGCCCGCTTTGGCGTTTGTGTTTATGACATAAAGCGTTCAAAAGGTTAAGGAAAGTAAATAGCATGACATGAGTACTTTTTTTTTTCATATAAAGTCATCATCATTCGCTTGCCCTTATCTCATTCATTTGGAGTCGGCGCAGCATGTCTTTTTCTTCCATATCTTTCTGTCACCCGTCATCTCATCATTCACTCGCGTTCGTTTCATGCCATCTCTCACACAATCCATCCACCTTTTCCTAGGTTTTCCTCTGCCGTTCCATCCCTCCACATTCATTCGTAATACCTTTCTCGTCACATGACTTTCATCCCTCTGCATCACATGCCCATACCACGCTAGGCGATAAAGTAATTAATAGCATTGTTGTAACATGGACATTATATTTAAATTCACCAACCAATTGAAAACTATGACATTACGAATATCGACGGTCCGAGATAGTACTTGCGTTTAGTAGCAAATGTATAAACTCACACTAAATACTAATTAATATGTAAACAGACCTTAAGGGAAGTGTACATGGTCGTAGGGGCCTTATTAGAAAAAAAAAAAACATTAATTATATCCAAGGTGGATTTAATTACATAACCGGTTTCTTTGAGAAAGTTACTTAAATTAAGCTCAGGAATGGACTTAAAAAAACACCGTGTAGTCTTGTCACTTTGTCCCTCTAAAGTAGGGCTGTCATATATATGAAAAAAATTGAGTATCCTGACAAAAGTCCTTCCTAAATATTATGACATTGCCTCGGCGCCTACATGCAGAGTTGCAGACGCCATGCGGAATATTTGCACGCCTAGAGACTGAATGCACGGATTTCTTTAATTTTGTAACACCTCATAACTGTGTTCTATCGTTGACGGTGATTTCTCAAAAAATCCCGGACCCCCCGATTTAAAAACATCAAAGGACCATTTGACCATGTCTCAATCTTGTCACGCGATAAACGAAATTTCATGTGACAGCTCTGACCTTCAAATGACAAATGCTTTATTATATCGTTCCGAACACGACATACACATGTAAATATATGTAAATTCGTGCGAAATATATCACCTTATTCATTTAGCTAATATATTAGGTGTCAAAACGCATTTTCTTTATCTGCATACTAAAATAATAAGAGTAATGATTGTGCGTGCGCGCAACTGAGACAGTTATATTGTTTGTTTGAGTGCGAGAGCGACGGAAGATGATCGAATTTGGAATGTATCTGTATCGATCTTGATTTGTCGAACTGACATGTGATCGGTCATAGGTAGTTTTGAAAACAATGGAAGGCGTGGTACTAGAGATAGTGATATACCTATTCGTACTCTAGTAATATATAGGTAAATAACTTGAGAAGTGCCCTACGTGTATGTACCTAGTTTTGTAAGTATGTACGTATGAGGGAAGAATAACTTTTCGAATGTAACGAAAAACTGTAATTTTTCTATGAATTTCCATTTCGGGAGAAAACGGTTTCCACTAACTAAATCTTAACAAATCACTTTGATTTTGATGTCGATCGCTTCAGCATAATATATTCTAGGTCTATAAGTTTTTTTTCTTTTGCAAAATTTGAAAAAAAGGAATACCTATAAACTTAGTTTTTCATTGTGCAATAACATACTAAAAATCATGGATAATGGAAAATGTTTAGAAGTGGAAAAACGTTTTCTCTTTTTGTATGGAATATCACGTGGTATACTTCCCTCTAAAGATGAAAGGGGACGATGCCACGTGATCGCTTCTCCGTACAAACCGCGTTCCCATTTTCCTCTTTGGATATTAACTTTACAGAAACTATTTTTACGCAATTTTATGTACAACTGCAGTGGCAGCATGGTTCTATTTTTATCGCTTGTCACTATTCCCGTCACTTTCGCACTTACGTACTTGTTAGAACGTGACAGGTATGGTGACAAATGATAAACAGCCGACCATCTTAGCCCTACAGGCTACAAATGCAATCCTAATTTAAAGCCCAACCAGAAACATATGATCATTGTCAAGAGGGCGCTGTTATTCTCATGCACGGGGTGACAGTTCAGTTTAGTATGAAAAATTTAGTTCCAATGAAATTCCGCAATATGGCGCGTGATCATATATTGCTGGTCAGGCTTTAAAGTGAACTCCCTTCATAAGGTGGGTATGAACTTTTGCAGTGTAACAGGGTTAATTGGGACCTTGTTGATGGGAAGACTCAATTGCCAGCAAAGATCCGATCCCGGTACCTTGACACCAAAAGACCTCCCTCTGTCTGCACCACGCCTTATTCTTGACATCCAAACCCCTTAACGCGTAACTCATAACTCCGAGCGACAGCTTTTCCGTTCCCTCTCATGGGGAATGCTAGTGTGCGAGCGAGACTTACTAATGAACGGGAGAAATGCATTCTTGCCTAGAAAAGTGAAAGTGTCGTGTGTTAAGTTGTGGATATACAGGGTGATTCATGAGACGTGAGCTGGACTAAGCCTACACAATCAGTAAATGTTAATGAATCGTTCACCATCATATTTAAGTAAAACAATCACGCTTTTTATCTGTTATTTAACTTTTTGTTAAGGACAAATTTGATTATCTACAATCATGGACACCCTACAACACTTAATAAACAAAGATAAAACCTCTTTAACCGTTATGACAGCACTTTGATTATGAAGAAAATAAAATGTCACACTTGAGTGAGATACGATTTTATAAAAGTAACCACACTCCGATGACATTCAATTTGTCACTTATTATGGATAAAACAAAGAGGGTGACCATAAATATCGTAAATAAAATAAAATTCTTTTTTTTGAACAGTAAAAATTAAATTAACGTTAATCTCACAAATACTGGTACGAAACAGTTGCTGATAATTTACTGAATATGCAGGCTTGATCCTGCTCACGTCTCCTGAATCATCCTGTATATATGTCCTGGTCTTATTAAGGTTGGAAGACTGGGATAGATGATTAGATCCAAGTTTGATAGACTCTTATTAGGTATTTTGATACACTAATATTATACAATATAAAAGCCGTGGTGGCTTAGTGGATGTGACGCCCGACTTTCATTCCGGAGGTCGTGGGTTCAAATCCTGGCACGACGATAGCAAACAAGCATACGACCCGCCTGATGGTAAGCAGTCACCGTGACATTCCAGAGGTGTTACATGCGCATTGCCGACCTTACATTTTTAGTGCAATTTTTCTGTTGACTTGAAATGGTGGAGATGCTGGGATGAGATGGTTTTTTTTTTTCATTTTTTTGATTTTACTATAACATATATTTTTGTAGCTTTACCTGATGTGTCTGGAATTATATTAAGCAACATATTCAATTAATTCCATAGCATATGGGATCCATCGGGATATTTACCAACTTTGGATATCGTCCTACATCAACGCGAATAAGTCTTTTGTCTATATTTATAAGTATTTTCATTTTTCAAGTGTCATTAAATCGTGGGAATAAATTACATATTTCTCTCTTTTCAGGTAATGAGTCATTCTACTTCCTGAACGTAAGCAATCACGGCCGTGGCCGCGGGCGGCGCTAGTTTCAATAAATTTAATGAAATTAATTAAATGTAGACAGTGCGGGTTGTGCTGGGTGATGGGCGACGCGGGAGCGGGCGCGGGTAGCGGGTTGAAGGGCTACAACAACTTCCTCGGCCTCGCGAGCGTAGGTAATCCTATCTAACTTCCGCATCCCGACATCGCACTTGCGAGCGTTAAAAAAAATGTCACTTTCACTTTCTACAAACATTCTAAGTGACCACTACTCCATATAAAATTGAACTGTCATAAGGATCATCATTCGATGGGTCAAGTAGGTATAAAGGTCACGAAATGTGTAGAAATAAGCTGACAATCTATGCAATCTATGTATTTCTGAACAAATAAAAATATGGTATTAGAAAATTATTTACTTCTCAGTGCTTTATTTCAGTAATCGCTTCCGCTCCCGCTCGTACCATAACCGCCTATTCTCGCTTAGCAATAAACCAACAGCGATGCTCATAATTTCATAAGCGTTTCTCTTCGAAAACACGAAACGTGGAAACAACTGTTACCAAGTCCTAACTGTTCTGTCAACGCAACTACAAAAAGTCGTATCTCACACCAGCTTCAAAGAGACTTACGCCTTTTGTGTAGTAACTAGAGTTCCCTCGTTAATTCAAAAGAGCTGATATTTATGGAAATATGTTGACACTTACGACGTTTAGTTTCGAGTGAATCTCGCTGGTTATTTGTTTAGTTTAACGATTTATTACTAAGCCTGCAATGTCGACCTACTTGCTTAGATTGTATGCAATTGATATTTAGGGAACAGGTATTTGTGAGAGTATCTGATACTCGAGTACGAGTATTTATGATGCGTGAGGTTGTGGAGTGAATTTATTTGCTGTTTTAGAAATTTGAACTTCAATGTGATATTGAAGTGAGAGGAGTATGTTGTTAAACGAAGTCTAGAGCTTGTTTGGCTTGTCATCTAGTTAAACAATAAATAAAACTATCATTCTTTGTTTGCCTATAACCTCAAAGGAACAATATTATAGAGGTGAAAAGGGGGGTATGGGTGGGGGAGATAACCGAACCTCCTCCAATTGAGGGGGGATTTAAATCTTCTCGGGTCAGAGGTGTAGGGTTAGAGCCGGTGTAGCTTTATTTGACGTTCATAAGCGCATTGTAATATGCCTACTTGAATAATAAACTATCTTTATATCTTTATCTTGAACGAGAGAGTGTTAAGACTATTAAGGAAATTTCAGTAGGAATAGCAGAGAATTAGAAAAGCAGAAATGCGCTGTTTTGTCTCTCCTGATTTATTGCAAAAAAAATATTTAGGAATAGGAAGTTTAGAGGAATAAATAGTATCTATTATCTGTATGTTTATCGGGGATCAATTGGAGTGACAAAAATAAACACACAATAGGTATTTAGATTAATTTTTGACAAGCAGAAAAGCCTGCGAACGATGCTATTGAGCTTAGGATAAATTTAAAAGTGAAAAAGTTACTGTCTTGGATGAGACTTGAACCTTTGAAATTTGCTGGCTAAAGTTGGGCTGTGGCTGGTAAGTTGGCAGAGCGCTGGAGTATCGATCCAGTGGCCGTGGGTTCAAGCATCAACCAAGGCAGTAATTTATCCACTTATAAATTTATTCTAATTTGTATATTTTTTTTATTTTTAGATATATGCGATCGGTCACTGCTACTGTAAAAATATTTGTCTTAAAAATCTTAATACGGCACGAAAGCTTATAAAAAATCAATAATATTATATGGGGTCAAAGGGGTTTTGGCCAGGATGGGACACTCTGACAACACCGATTGTCGAATGTGTGGTGAAGAGGAAGAGACAGTAACACACCTAATGTGTGAATGTCACGCCCTCGCCAGACAAAGAATGAAGGACTTTGGAACAGGCTATCTGGAACCAAAGGAATTCAAAAGGCTACCCATAAGCTCCATCATCCGACACATGGAAATGGTCAAAAAGGCTCTTGAGTAGCTAATGGATCTTTCCTTAGGGGGCAACTACACAAAAGATCCCTATGGGTCGAAGTGTATCCGCAAGGGCCCCCGGTAATTAGAAGATAAGATAAGATAATAATATTATAAGAATAAATCGACTGGAAAACAAACAATATTAATCTCTTTGAAATATACATGTGTATAACACGTTACACGTTTGCTAAAGTTCACCGCCACTGTAAAAATGTTTGTTTTAAAAATCTAAATACGGTACGAAAGCTTATAAATATTCAGTCGTATTATAATTATAAATCAGCTGGAAAACAAACAACATTAATTTCTTTAAACTATACATATGTATAATACGTTACGTTACACGTTTGCGATAGCTCATCGCCACTGTAAAAATATTTATCTTAAAAATCTTAATACACGACGAATGTAGTTCAAATTACCAGTTAAAAGGAAAAATCAACTATAAGTAGAAAACATTTAACAATGTACAGATTTTACTATTCGCGATAGACGACCACCGCCGCCACTAAAAATATTTATATATGTTGAAAAACGTTAATACAACACGAATATTAACTAAACTCAGGCGTTACTTTGCGGAAATCCATATTAATTAAACCAAAAATATTACTTTGCTAATCCGCGAAATAATTACCTGCTAGTCAGTCAGTGCTTAATTAATATGTATTAACCCATTAACCAGTGCTAAAAGGATAAATCGTCTGGAAGATATAACACATATCTATTTGAAATATACCCGCAGCGATGCGCCACGAACGCAAGGCTGCGCTCGCGCACCGCACTAATTAGATGAATTGCACTCAATTTGCACTAATTGCGCTGCTAAGGTTACAGCCAATTGAGAATGTACGGACGATTTGTCAACTCGTAATGAGGGTCTGTTTGAAATTAATGGCTGCGAAATTACTTGGGGATATGATGTGGGTGAGTGTTATTGATCGTAATTGCCTTTTGGGAGCTTTAAGGAAGAAATAAGGCCAATGTGGATAAGACCGGCATATAAAATTGATTGCTGGGAAGACCGTCTGACAAGAACTCTCGTATACGTACGTCGCTCAGACACAGTCATAGAAGAAGAGCTTTGCTCTTTCTGCTTTACCGACCTTCTGTAAGTTTGTAGAGTCTGACCATAGCACACTTAAAAGTTACTACTGAACAATGAAACTTGACATTGGAGAATGAGAACGAATGGAGGCCATATTTTAATGAAGAAGAAGAAGAGTCAGACCAAGATACGGACTCTACTCATACTCATACATACGCAACAGTTAGAAGCGAAGAAAAGTGCTAAGACTTTAGACGATCTTCCTTATAGACGTTCTTCTCCACGTTGACGTTAAATAAATATAAGGGGACAATCTTACACAGATCGACCTAGCCCCAAACTAAGCTAAGCTTGTACTGGCTGGCGACGATATACATACTTGTATAGATAAATACATACTTAGATACATTAGATGACATCCATAACTCAGCAACAAATTCGTGATAAACACACAATAAATACGCTTAGATCTCCTCGTACATTCATTTATAGAAGATACTGAATGTTGAATATACTAACTGTCTTAAAGATACTTCAGAATTTTGTATAAATCTTGAGCTGCTTAATTTAGCGGTGCTTATGCCCAACGTTATTTATAATTGTAAAACTAATGTTTTTCGGAACTGATATACGAAATATCATTTGATATTTACCAGTCGCTTTTCGGTGAAGGAAAACATCGTGAGCAAACCGGACTAATCCAAATAAGGCCTAGTTTACCATCTGGGTTGGAAGGACAAATGACAGTCGCTTTTGTCAAAAGTAGAGCCTACGCTAATTCTAGGGATTAGTTGCCAAGCGGAGCCCAGGCTCCCATGAGCAGTGGCAAAAATGCCGGGACAACGTGAGGAAGGACTGAATGTAGAACATACTGATTGTCTTAAAGATACTTAAGAATTTTAAAAGTATAAAATCTTTTGCTGCTTAATTTTATTTAATGTTATTAATTATTGTAACACTAAGAAGACCAATACCTAGATGCATATACTTAATAATGTACTTCCGATTGCTATAAAATAAATTTAAAACACGTATTCTTAAAATAACACTTTGATAGTTACAGTTGTATATAACTTTGATAATAATAAGTATTCTTAATGTAAGTTAAATTACGTATATACTCGTACCTTTTACGTATACTATACAACAACATCGATAGCAATAAAATTTACGTTATTTTTATCGAGCGGCAAAATCCAAATGAGCGAGTAATTTACATATACCTATACATATTATATTGCATCTAAGTATAAATGAAGATCACTAGATATCAATGTTTTCTTTGTTTTCTACATAAAACACGGCATAGAAGAAACGATATAAATGAAGTTTTAGTGTTTTATGGTCGTTTTTTAATTAGTAAATTATATTTTTATATCTAGTAAAAATAAGAAGCATTTGTGGAATTTTACTGAAGAGGTATTTTTCCAGTAGGAACTATAAAGGGACTTTTCTACAAAAACACCATTATCTCTTCGTTCCGGTTTCGAAGAAATAAGCTTGGAATCTCATTGAAATTCGAAAATAAAGATCCCTCATTACAAATACGTAAGAACGCCTCGAACACAAAGACGTTTTTCAAATCGAATAAATCCTCTGAGCAATTTACATGCGGCCGATTGTATTCATTATCGAGCAATCGACAAAAAGACGCCTAAGAATCGATTTTTGGCAAACGTTCAAAAGCTGTTATTACGAGTACAAATGCTTATTCGATTGTTGATTTGCAGCTGCGCGATTTGGCCTTATCGTATTAATGGTCGCTTTTCTGTATTTAATAACTACCTTTGATCATTGCACTTATCATTTTATTTGGGTCTCGAGAAAAGAACTGGTAGATATGTCGTAATGAATTCGTATAGTACTTAGGACGGCCATAATTGTACATTGCATTTGATTATGAAAAGTTATTCAGGGCGTATTCATTAATATTTTTTCCTTCCCAGAATTCGAATCTATCAATACGAATTGCAGTACAGCCTTAGTGTCCCACGCAAGGCTTGTCAAAATATCTTTAACACTTGATAAAACTAAACTGAACTTTATTCCTTCTGCTTAAAGTTTATGATAGTTGCAAGTAGATGATGGTAAATCACGAATCAATATGGATCTATAATTAACGCCTCACCTTGCTCCAGTTAAAGTCTGTGACAGGTTGTATTAGAGCTCTGATTGGTTATTTGTTTTACCTCCTAAATTGGCAGCCTCCGCCAAGGTGAGGGAATCTGCATCATGATTTGAATTTCGAACATCTGTTTGCAGTTGATGAGTTCTTGTTTCGTTTTAAATTCGGAAAGGGTTTTGATAATCAAATTATTGTCTTTTATTTGTTTAGTCTTGTCTTTCGCAAGAAAACGACGTTTTGGGGCCCCAAAATCTTGCACTAAATTTAGTATAAGTATTTTTAGATCTCTTGGTATACAATTTCAGTCCAAAAGTTTAACGAGTTACGAGCTTTTTGATAATGCGAGATGCGACCGCCTGTTGCTTTCCATTTTAAGTTTCTTTTGTACTTATTTGGCGCATAATCGAGAATATTTGAATGTGGTGTATATTTACAGAGACAGTAACATCAAAATCTTACCTGGGATCAAACCTTGGTCTCTCAGTTTCCCGTTCAATTGGTATTGTATCATTTTCTCACGTCTCTTACTAATCACCATTTTTAAATTAAGGTCGTTTAACAAAAGAACTTTAATTATTTTCATCACAAATGTCCTTAACGTCTAGATTTGTTTTAATTTCGTTTGTGAAACATGCATTGTTTGTTTTTACATTGAATGCACTTCCTATGTCTTACATTGTTATGAACAGAATTTGACTCACTGCTACCCATTGAGTATTTTCACACCTATTCAAATCTGCTCGGGCACCAAGTTTTTAAGTTCTATATCTGTCCGGCTAATTCGAACGTACACTGATATTAGAATGAGATCTATGTCATTCAGTTATCATGCATTCTGATGTCTGTGTATTTTCGAATTAGCCTGTATGCCTGGTACTAGTTTTCGTTGCAACAATTTGCTTTACCATATATACTTTAAAATAGTGTCATCACTTTGAGAAGATTCTAGGACAATGAAGAAATAGATTTATGGTTTTAAAACATGTAATTTCTAAACCGATATCTCAAATGTTAACTGAACTACTTATACTATGAAACTACTCAAGAATCACTATAATATATTAATAAATAAATGAAAAGAGCCTTTTATTTCTCGCAAATATACAATCACTTTTAAATTAATAATCACAAAAAAAGACATGCTTCGTAAAAAGTCACAGTACATTTCTATATGACCCTTTTCTATCATGCATTTTTTTGATAAATTTCTTAGTAGGTATTAATTACATATACAATACATTTATACAATATAATATATGCAGTCAGTAAAACTTTTAGCTTAGCACCCCTCCTGGGGCTTACCGCGACACCGAAGTTCGCAAATTGCGATTTCGTTTGCTCTTATTAAGGCGTAATTAGAGTGACAGAGAAACATGTCCGCAATTTAAGAACTTCGGTTCGGTTCGGTAAATATGTAGGCAGGGGTGCCAAGATAATTTGCTGACAATACATGCATTATCTGTAAAAGCAATTCGAAATAGTCCTTGAACTCGAGTCAGTCCAACGGACGACCTCTTCAGAATCGAGATCAGAATACTGAACGTTTTTATTCCATTGGCACCTTTTATCTGCTTAAGATTAAATTTAATGACGTGCCTGTCTTCATCTCTATCACTCTTACAGCAAGAGTAACAGAGATGGATGCAGATTTTCGATTTACCATCTTCGCGGTAGAATTTGCACCAAAATTTCGCACACCAGTCAGGTGCAAAACGGTCTTAAATATTGTCTTAAAATAACCTTTATCTTAATTGGTGGGTGATATCGCGTAACTAATGAGTCTGTCTTAAACTTACTTATCCTTTTTGGGGAATTCTGCACTTCAAGGTCAATTTTTAAGTATACGTTAGACGCTAATCTTAATTAAAATCGATGTTTAATTATCGTGGCACACGCTCAGACTTTAATGGAGTGCTGGAGATTTTTCCGAGTCTGACTTTTTTTTACATTTATCTATTTTACTAAATTATTTTATAAGTATTCAAAAAAATCTAAAACTATATACATATAATAATGAGAGATATGTCAACAGCACCAATCATGGGAAGATGCGGAATGTGCCCATAAATGGGAAAATCTCGGAATTTGAGGGAATATTTAAGAGGAAATAAAGGAAACTTTCATTTTGGTAATGGATAACTTCGATCCCATACAAAAATATAAGATTTCGAAATTTTTCCATGTTATGATGGAAAAAAATTGTAAATTGGTAAATTTACCAATTTTGGAAACTTTCAAACGGCACATCAGCACTTTTAACCCACTCCATCTTAAACGTTTCTTTGATCCTTTACTTGTAAAGTAAGTCACGTAAGCCGTTGAAATATGTTCTTATTTTAAATCTTTCTCGTTTAGTTAAGGTCACTCTTAATGAGGGTGCGTTTACGATGTAGCTGGCTTTTTCATTTTGGTTTGGTTAATGATACCTATTGTTGTGTCAAATTCAGTAGCAAATGTTTTTTTATACTGTGTACAACACGGCCATCCGGTTCAAAGCTCGTCCTCATAACGCACCAGGGGACTATTTTGTCTGGGAGAGAAGGCTGGACTATGAATGCATGTAAGTTAGAAGTTTAAATTCAAAACTTAGCTTGTTGTATTTTCTTTAAACAATTGTTTGTAACAGGGAAAAGTAGCACCAGACATAGACATATGTTATGTAAATTTTCATGCCAAGATTCATGTAATTTAAGCAAGCCGTTTTAAACTAATTGTTTGACTTTTCGCAGCTTTTTGGCGGCGGGTTCGTCTTCGTGTTACTCTTTAAGTTTTCTCCGGAACCTATTGTAGACTAAACATGCATTATAACACGCGTGTAGATAATCTTTCAGATGACTCTTGCAATTTTGCATCTTACTTGCGAGTCCGCATTCTTAGTAAAATATCTTTGATCAGCCGACATATTTATGTGTTCCCACGACAACACACCCTGGGCTAATATTAACTCTCGGACTTAGCTATAGCCTGGTAACTAAATATATTGTAATCTGCGTTCGCGTATAGTTTCTACAGATCTCAAGGCCTATACTGAGTTTAACCCTACGCTCATGCATGGAATGGCGGTGTTAACTCTAGTTCTCAGCGTCGAATTTTCTTGAACCGAAGTAACATGACCTTAAGATACTTAGCAATGTGTCAAAGCATAGTGCTCTTGTACTGGTCGGGTCGAAGACGACTCAGCAATCCGAGCGATTGGAATGACATCGCCTGGAGCGAGCGATCGACAGTTCCGTCCATCGAATTCGCTCTCGTCGACATCCACTTTCGCTAAATACTTATTGTCGATAATCTAATCGCACGGGCCTAACATTACTGGTGTACATCACGCTCCTCCTGAGGGCAAACTGTTTTCAACTCAAACTCAACTCTATCTAGATAGCGTAGGATTTTATTTCAATTGTGGCGATGTCAAGTATCGCTTTCTTTTCATAATTAGACAATTGAATGTCGCGCGTGCGTGGCGGGAATTCACGCGCGTTCTTTGTTTGAAATTTGATTTTGAATTCCGAACGATACCTTTTTAAATACCGCGAGTATTTTGCTAGCTAGTGTTAGTCTCTCTTTTGACCGGTTGAAATGGTGCATATGAAATATAGCCTTATTTTCTTTTCTTAGTCTGAAACTTTGTCAGTAGAAAAAGGCGCGAAATTCAAATTTTATATGGGAAGATAACCCTTTCGCCTACATTTTTTAAATTTTCTGCTTTTCTATACTGACGGGGATGGCTTGACAGACCAAAGATCAGCAAAGTTGATTCCATTGGCTACAAATCAGGTGACGAAATGCATACCAGTAAAAAGATTGCAGGGTTATTGTGCCTTTGCGACAACATTGCATTCAAATTCCATTTGCAGAAGTCTTATCTTTAAAAAACTTGAAACTGCTATATGAAAAGAAGAATAAAAAATAAAGCCAACGATATCAACTGCTGCAACCTTTTAAGGTTTCCATTTTTTTTTGAAGAATGGCGGTAAATCGTAAACTTTTTCATATGCCCACTACCCAACTGAGCCACCAAAGCTTTACAGCCTGTGCATCAATAAGTTATCAACAGCAAAATAGTTTTATTGCAACTTCATTATTTACAACGACAAGCTCCTGCTTGAATAATGATGATGATTGATAAAAACTATCTCCATGCCTAATTTATCTAATTCGGTTCATCATTTAAGCGTAAAGAGCCAACAGACAGACAGATATAGTTACTTTCGCGTTTCGCGTACCTATTATAGTTTAAGCCATTTCCGTCAATAGAAAAAGGCGGTAAATTAAAAATATGTAGGCGCGAAGAATTGTCCTGTAGATTTTTTTTCTACTGACAAGTGGGTTTACCAGAGTGGAGTAAGGATACCCAAACTGTGAATTTACGTATTAATGATCAATTTAGCGTGGGTAACGCATGTATTGTGATGCATCTGTTCCGATACTGACCTAGTTCGCGATTTACCATAACCCATTCATTCACTCGTTTAATCATCGCGTAGGCATTGCGTGGGCGCAGGTCGCAGTTGGGAGAGACAGTATGTTGTCTGTGGTAAGCGCGCGCGCACATAGTGGACTGAATGAATATAAAGTATGTAGTCCTACTTCGTAAATTCGTACAGAAGTTTGTCTAATAAGATAGTTTATGTTTAGGGCGACTATCCTTCGTTGCCAATGCCAAACAAAAATGTCGAGAATCCCGTATATAATAGTAGATAATTTGGTCATAATATATAAAATTGAAATGAAGGCCGAAGATTTTTATTAGTTTTAATATGGATACGATTCACTTTTTGAAAGTATTTTAAATGGGGTACTCTTGAATTATTAAGTCGAATAAACGCTCGACATCTTTCGATCTGTTTTCGGGAATCTTCGACTGGAGCACCGACTGCCCGGATCTAATGATCGAGCACGCGACGTGGGGTGGTTAAAACTTATATTGTGACATTAAAAAGATATCTAAATGAAGCCTCACGGAGGCTTCATAGTTAAAGTGATTGACTTAATACTGTAAATAATAATTTGACTGTGATACGGGCGTCGAACCTTGAGTGCAAGATATTTTCGAACGCCCTTTGGTGACGTCTAGCTATTTAATACGCAAACTCATTTAAGTGATTTGAGTTTCCTATATCTGTACAGTGTTAGTTCATACAATGTAAAACGTACAATGAAAAGATTGGCTCACGTTAGACCGGGCCGGGGCGTCCGGCACTTCGTTTTCTATAGAAAGCAATCACTGATTACTCGTCATAGAAAACGAAGTGTCGGACGCCCCGGCCCGGACCCGGGCATCTCTAACGTGAGTCATGCCTTAATCCGGAAACCGTTAAAAACCGGCCAAGTGCGTGCAAGCGAAAGGGCAGTTACCTTCTTTTAATAAAAAAGAGAAGGCTTTTGGAAACAAACACTAATGTGTTTAATATTTATAATTTTCTTGGAAAGTATTTATCAAACTATATTATTATTTATAATTTTTTTGTAGACGCTTTAGTAGCGATTATTTTAAAAAGTATTCACTCATTTAAAAAAAAATAGTAACTTTTCAAGTGGTTTTTATAAAGACGTATCGAATGATTGGCGCACATTAATTTTTATTGTTAAAAAAATTTGAAAATTTAATATGGCATTTATATAAACTTTTTAGTTATAAGACAATTGACATGTAAACTGTATTGTATGTTTATAAATAAAAAACTGAACTGAACTGAACTGAACTGAGTACATATATCTCAGCTTTGCGGATATCTATCAAATTCACAGTTCAATGATCGCTTTCACAAAAGCCGCCATATGGTCAATAAAACAAGTGGAATCGGCCCCCAGAGTCATTATATTGGCCATTGTGTTTCCGTTTAGGTCACTAGTGGCGAAAGATGCTACCTAATTAGCGCTTTAGGAAGAATAAGAGGCGTCTTTTAACCATTTCAAGCGGCTTTATTTGTAGGTTAAACTAAGGTTTATTTTGCTGGGAAAGTTGAAGTATATAAAACTAGTTAGTTATTTGTTTTAAGTGCATATTGTTGATAGTGCATATTGTTGTAGTTAGTATAAGGAAACAACTAAGAATTTGCATCAAATTACTTACTTAATTTATTTAAAAATTTGTGTCAGGCAGCAAAGCCCATATAACAAATACCTTAAAAACTAACAGATATATATTACATATACGTTTTATAAAGTTAAAACTTATTTTTATTTACTTAAAAATTACTTTCTCATCAGTTTCTGAAGACTAAAGAGTCCATTTACGAGCTGGTGCTTACTTATGTTGGTACGTAACTACGTATTTTTTCAGTATTCGATTTCTGGTTGTTCTCTCTGAAATGAGTTTCGCGTCAGAATACGGTGGCAAATCAACGCTCGCGCTGCGACAGCCCTAACCGCGCCGCGCCGCTCAATGCGCGCGCGCACCGGTATAAATCAACAGACGCTAGGGTTGACACGCATTCAATTTTGCGTACGAGTCGGTAAATCGAATAATGAGAAGACTGTATGAAATGACTGGAAGAGATCTCTCTTAGGGATAAGTTCGCCTTTGTACTACACAAGTACGTTCTATCTGATGTAATCAATATATATTTCTTCTCGTACAATAAAGTGTTTACTTACGATGTAACGACTGTTCCTATTGGAGATTAATTGACTTTTTATTTATAGTTTTTTTATTTTTTTTATTCTTGTTATTTCGTAAGTTTTGACATTGTAAATTAATATTTTAGATTTGTATTTACCTACTTACTCTTATTCTAATTGTATTGACAATCTTTAATGGAGCTATAATTTTATTTACTTAAATAGTTTTGTTATTATTTTCATTTTTATTTGACGACCATGATAGAAATTATAATATTTTTGACATTAATGTAAACTTGTTATGTAATTGACTTTCATTAAATAAATCATCTAATCTGTCATGGATGAGGAATGTAAAAGACTGTGTGGATGCTAGCAGCATGGAGAAAACTACAATCCTGCACCAAACTGTTTCTGTTTAGCCCAGTGGTTGACTGGTAGAGAATGCCTTAAAGCGTTAAGTCCGCCATTTATACTCTTGTTACTGTATTCTGTTAAACGGTGCAATAAAGTTTGACTACATAAATAAAAACTAATTCGCATAATTTCAGACAGAGTGACTTACGGACATACCTATCTATGATCCATATTTACATAAGCATTTTTTTTACAGACGGCTTCATCCTTTAGATTGATTGACTATAAAAAATATTACTATAAACCAAATTATGGCTATCGAAAATGCGGACAAACAATACATTATGACTTAAAACTTTATGGGAAACAATACAGACCCCGTGGCAACCCTATTAAACGACAACAATTCATACACAGCCTGCCTATTCGGAGATCAAAAACGTCTCAAAGCTCATTTAGAACTGTATTTGGCTAGCTAACTCCCCAGTATTCCGTATAACTATAGAACAATTTTTACTGTCCAGTCGCTATCAGATCTTAGGAGCGGCCAAGCTGCTCACAAATATGTGAACACGCCTCTATTTTCAAGGCTAAGCGTTAGAGTGCGTGCTCATATGTGCATCTCAGCCGCTCCGATTTATTCTGATCACGACTGTAAATATGAGCAACCTCGAAATCAGGGATCGGAACCGGTTTTTTGCAAAAACATCGAAATAACCATATATTTCGGTTTATTTTATACTCTGAATGTAGGACTCAGTTGTGTTTTCAGATAACGACTTCGTAAAAAAATGACTTCGTAAATGAAGTAATTAACAAAGAACGAAAAAATACCGTTTTCGTTCCCATACAAAAAATACCGGTTTCCGATCCCTGCTCGAAATTGAGTTTTTTTTTAATTTTCATACCTATCGATCGGTAGATCAGAAAACATTATTTTTATGGGATTTGGGATTACCCCTAAACTAAGTTTTGATTTCACAGAACCTCTAAGACAAAGCGTTGACTAAATAATAAATATCTATTTGGTAGACGTTACGCCAAAAGCGTAAGTTTATTTGCAGTTATTGTCAGAATAGGCGCTGTTTGATTTAGAGAAATAGAAAGGCGTGGTGCAACTGTTTTCACTGGAAAATTTACGAAGCATAGACAAACTATATTTGGACGAAACGAAAGTCGGAAGGTTTGCCGTTTCATATCTTAAGTCACAGGTATAATAGCGGATGAATAGCTGTGAAACTTTGAATTTATACTAAAGCAGTATATATTTATACTATGAGACACAACATATTTTTTTTTATGAAAATATTTAAATACTTTCTTCTTCGGGTGCCGACTGCTATCGCAGTTTGACAATCATCATAAGTAAGTAAGTAATTATTTATTGTCAGATTATGCATGTCAATACAGATGATAGCAATTTGAACCTTCGACGCAGCAGCTCTCAAAAGTAACCGTGTGCTTTTTTGGAACCATTGGCGCAGATTCCTAAGCCATGGTATTCTTCTTCCTCCGACACTTCTTTTGCCATAAATCTTCCCTTGTAATATCAACTGTAATAACTCTTACTTTCTTCTTATTCTTCGTTACACTCGTAACAGATTTTTTTTAAATCGCCATTCTTAGAGCTGCTTTCCGTGAGCATTCGTCTACTGTGGCCTTGATTTGGTCGGTCTATCTCTTTGGCGATCTTCCTCTAGCCCTGTCACCTACTCTTCCTTGCACAACCTGACGTTCTATGGATGTTCCGTCTCGCCAAGACACGTGTCCAAAGAAGTTGAGGATCCGAGTTTTAACCGTGGAAAGCAAATGCTTTTTAATGCCAAGCTCCTCACGAATTGAGACGTTGATTCGGAACTCAGTCCATGATCGTACTTTACGTACCTAGTGGCATTCTTTTAAGAATTGAAAAATGCAACCGACCTACGGTTGAACGCCGGCCGGTGTACGCCACTGCACCCTCGGGCGTACTTTCTCCGCTGCCCGTTCATCCTGACTGTTGGCACTTTTACTTAGATACGGGCCTGAGATTGGGACGTCGTCAGCTGCTTTTGTAAATTGTGTACAAAGAGTAATTGAAATCTCAAGGAACCGGCAATTGTGTGTCAATTAACCAGGTTTTCGTACCAAATAACTAGGTTCAAAAACATGTTATGTCAATTAAAGAGGTTCTTATTGGGGCGTGCCACCGCAGTCGGGTCTTTAAATGTCTTATTTCTACTCGTTTACATTGCTGTCTGTAAAGATAAACTTATCATTTCGTTATTTAATGTATGTAGAGCGTAAAGCACTCTTTAGATATGTCCGCGGTGTAATCAAACTTAGCTGATATTCGTTTTTGTCTCATTTCATTCACATTTCATTTAATGAAATGAGCTTTTGTAATTAGAATACCTTGTTTTATACGTGGTTTTACGATATGAAGACTTGTATCCTTTAATTAAATGTAGATGCCTCAAGCTGTCTATTTCCCGAAACCTATCATCATAACCTGAATACAATCCTAATAAAACTAGAAATGAAGTTCACTAACACCAAACAGCGGCTGCTATAACCCTAGACCTCTTTGCAGCACTAGTTCAACAATGATTAAACAGCGAAAACCCGCAAAGAATCGAGCCAAACGCATTTCAACTCAGTGCGTATTATAATTAAGTCACAAATAAGCTCTAGAGAGGAAAGTAAAGGTTTGATGGGATAGTTGAGTCTTGTAATTAAACAGTCGTAAAACTGTGTTGTGCACTGGTCTTAAGTTTTTAATAATTGAAATTTATCTGCTAGGGCCTTAAAAAAAAGAAACGCATTTTAAATTTAATCAATGTTTATTTTATATTTTGAAATGAAATGAAATGAAATGAAATCGTTTATTCACAATGAACATATGGTAACATAAGATCTTAAATTACAAACATTGTGTCCCATGATATATTCAGTCCATGTAGACATGTGAACAGTTGTCAGTGATAACTTGATTAGATCACTCGGTCAATTAAAATGAATTATATTTATATGATTAAATATAATTTAACATCAACTAATAAGAAATAATTTAATGAGGAGTCAATAGCATGAAAATATTAAAATTACAAAAAATAATAATAATAAATAGGATGAAATAATTATAAAAGATTTTCAGATATATTAACATTTAAAACGTATACATTAAAAATTCGTTTATACTGTAAAAACAATTATTGTCAATTAGTATTTTATACAATGTCTTTTTGAATTCATTAATAGGCAATATCTTTATTTCAGCTGGTATTTTATTGAATATATTAATACACATACAATACGCGCTTTTTTTCCTAAGTACTAACTTGCTAGTAGTTGGCAATGCTAACCTACAGCGTCTATGTGACCGTGTTGTTTCTTTGTCTCCTATGAAGGTGAATAGTTAAATATTCAGTTTTACAAAAATGCATATCTCGTAAATATAGAGGCAAGGGAAGGATAGTAGTTTATGCTTAATAAATAACGGTTTACAAGGTTCAAGTATGTCTACTCCGCAAAGGGTACGGACGCATTTTTTTTGAGCCACAAAAGCGCGATCGGCGTTAACCGAGTTGCCCCACATAATTACACCATATCGTAGAATAGACATAATGTATCCGTGATAAACTAATAAGGCACTTTTGAACGAAACAGTTTGCTTAATGCGCCAAAGAGCAAACATGAATTTGTTCATTTTTATACAGACCGTGTCTACGTGTTCTTTCCAACCACAATGTGTGTCGAGTGTCATACCAAGAAAAACAGTGCTAGTTACTTCTTCGACTTGTTGCAAATTATGTTTAACTACAACTTGGTGAATTCTAGATTGATATGATTTAAATAACATAAATTTTGTTTTGTCTACATTAATTTGAAGGTTATTCGATTCTAACCACTCGATAACATCTCGCAGAGCTGTGTTTATCTCATTTTCAAAATTATTTATGTCTGTTCCTTTAATTACTAATGTCGTGTCGTCAGCAAATAATATACAACTATGTTTTGTTGAATCAGGTAAATCGTTAATATAAGCAAGAAATAAAAGGGGGCCTAAGATACTACCCTGCGGGACGCCATACTTATTAACTTTATAACACGACTGAAAGATAGAACGCTGATCATTAATTACTTTTGCGATTTCCGTGCATTGCTCTCGATTATTTAGGTAGCTTTCAATCCAGGAGTAGGCTGGTCCACGTATTCCGTATTTTTCTAGTTTTTGGAGGAGGCGTTTATGACAAACCGTGTCAAATGCCTTTGACATGTCGAGAAATATTACGCCAACAGGAATACCTTTATCTATGCATTCTGTTATTTGATTTGATTTTATAACATTTTGTCCCGTTTGTGACTATTAGTTGATTAGTGCCTTAAACCAAGTTCTTAAAAACTTTTGATCCTGATCTTTTGATTTTGATCCTGGATAGGAATGAAATCGATTGGCATCAGAAAATATTTTTTTCGATTCTATCGTTGATCCGAGCTGATGGTTGTATTTGTCTGGAATGTCTAATTTCTTTTTTATCCTTTATTTTCCGGGAACAGTCAAAGCACTTTCTTAATCAAAGCCAAGTCATTTTAGCATTAATGTGGATTTTATTTTAGTATTTATTTATTTTCATTAGACGTGCCGCTTGGTTATTATAGCTTTTTAATGTGTTGAGGTAGTTAAAATACTATCAGTGTATTTAATAGGACAGTTTTATTCGCATGTTGCTTTAATCTCAGACTGGATATAAAATTGAGTTCACATTTCTCTATTTAACATTTAAAACTTTCACGCTTGAAATCATGATGCCTACCCCGAACTTTGTCATAGACTTTTCGTCGGGTTACACAAATCTCTGTTTTGACATTCTGCTGAGACATTAGTTATCCGCGACCGCGACCGGTGAAACCTGGGTCGAAACGTCTCGGAAATAAAGGTAAGTAACACAATAAAGGTAAGTAACACAAGAAAGGTAAGTAACACAATAAAGGTAAGTAACACAATAAAGGTAAGTAACACAATAAAGGTAAGTAACACAATAAATTCGCCATAGACCCCGTTGTAAATATGTTTTAACCATGTTCATATTTCTCTGTCGCATGTCCCTGTAGTTATCGCGTGAAAAAAGTTCAGCGTACTTACTGTCCTATAAAATGAACTGATATACTGTTATAATTTGGCTACTCAAAGTTGCTAACTTGCCACAAGAAAAAGAAAATGTTTAAAAGCATAATAAAATGACTCTTAGTGCAACCTGAAAATATCCGGGTCCCTTCTGCCCCTCAATCTCTACTCACCCCATTTTATGTCAATGAGCTGGTCCGATGGAAACTTCGTATTATTAAATAATGTTCAAACAAAAACTTGCTAACTGAAGCTCCTTCATTACTTCCGACTCCTTTTATTAACTAAATCATACTTCAATCGCTCAAACGCAAAACCATCTACTGCCTTGTATTTCAGTTAATAATACAGTACATCAGTTAATTGTTTTCTTTGTGAATACGGCCGATCGGTCGTGCGGGTTGGTCCACAGTGGTCGGAACCAGTGATTTACCTCGCAGACATGCGCAGACGGCGCGCTTTGTGTCCATTTTTACACGATATTTCACATCAATTTGTAGTTTCCGAACCAATACGACCTTAAAACCTTCAAGAAAAGAGCGTACTCCTATTTTAAAGGTCGGAAACGTTACTTTTAACTCTTCTGGTGTCAATAGACGACGGTGATTGATTGGACTTCTCGTTTTCCTTTTATAAAAAAAGTTTTACCTTCAATTAGAACTAGGCTAAGTAGACGGGAAAAGGCCTGGACGTGGACGCACTCCAATGCCTTGGTCTGACCAGATCCGCACCGCTCTTGACTCCATTGGAAAAATCATAAGGGAGGAAGTGATACAAAAGGAGCAGGAGGTCACAACGCTCAATATCGAGGAATACGACGCAAGGAGGAGGAGGGCTACGCTAATACTTTTCTACCGCTCACCGTTTATCTTAGGAATCACTGCATTTTTCAGTCAAAATAAAAGCAGTTCGCCAACAGCCTGGTTCAGTCCTTTATCATCTATAATCGATACTGTGTCCAGTGGACTACCCAACGATTCTTCTATCGCGGAGCTTAAGATGCTGGTTTAAATCTGGCCTCCGCCATTTGGAACAGACTTGCATTTCTTTTGTTTCGTTCTATTTAAAAAAAATGATCACACAATAATCTGTCAATAGCTCAAACTCACTAGGAAGCAAATCCATATCTACAAGATAATTGTATTGACATTGTCAAGTTCATTGCTATATAGAAATGCCTTAGGCATTATAATACAGGTTATACATGTCGGCGGCCGATCGTAATAACCGCCAGATCATGAAATCTTTAGGCATATCGTGAAACGCAAAAATCATTGTCTCGTTCCCTGAGTCGACGAAGCCCCGCCTATTTCTGAAAAGTTTGGTCACTTTTCTTCATATGATATCTGTTTCAGTTCTTCTTCCATCGCATTTGTGACATCTCTTTGGCCTTGGTCTCTGCGTTCGTCGTATCATTGCATGTGAAGAAGTTCACCCTCATAATATTAAGGAAGAACGATCTCCTTGGCTAACTTTTCTTCCACCTTGCTTCCACTTGCTGATTACGTTTGCTGTAGCATAGGCACATAGCAACCTAAAGACCAAAGCCTTAAATCATCAAACGCCGTCATAGGCCCTATGCTGATCCCGTGCGCCTGCGGCCCTTGGAGCCGCGCCCGCGCCTGCGCAGTGGCGTGCGTCACGCAACCCGTCCGCTTTATTATTATTTATTGCTTTCCAATAATCCTGCTAGATAATATGTTAAACAACCCACTGCGAAATTATAGCTTAATGTGTTACTAAGAGTGCAGGTAAGGCTTTCTGTAAAAGTTTTGTTGTGGGAGACTGTTTACTTTTACTAAGATGGCTCTTTTGATGGATGTTTTGAGATGCTATTTTCGGATGCATTGTTTTAGTACAAAGGGCTGGTGTATTCTTGTATGGCGACCACAAATCGCAATCGCTTCAGTTTCATAGACTCGTCGAGATCTGTGGGCTTAGCCAAGATGACAATTGTTGATAGGAAACTTGTATCAAAATAGTCTCCTGACTTTTCGTAGCATCTCCCGATTTTTTTTTTCGTTTGGCAATTGTCGATGTACCCTCGATAGTCATCTTGGCTAGGCCGCCTGGATACTTAGCCTTTGTCCAAGCAGCGGACGTTTTTTGGTACAAGCTTTTATCATTGACTGTACTTTTTTTCCACAGGCAACTAATAACTCATCGAGACAATTCTAAAAACCCCAAACACAATTAGGTTGCGTTGTTTTATCACAGAGTTCCTATGGCCACCTCCTGTCCCCATCATCAGATCAGCTTGATGGTATCATAATATATATTGCATTGTCACCCGACTTACTGTATGCAAATTTTCAGCTTCATCGGAAACCGGGAAGTGGGTCAAATTTAACTTGCAAGATTTGTCCCATACATACTAACAGTGGTGGCAGCATGGTTCCTCTTTTATCGCCTGTCACTATGCCCGTCACTTTCGCACTTACATACTTGTTAGAACGTGACAGGCATGGTGACAAATGATAAAGAGCCGACCGTCTTAGCCCTACAGGGAAAGTTAAATAAAAGCTTGTAAAAAGCAATACAGACTGTTGATGTTGGGACTACCTCAAACTTGGTATCGTAAGCACCTAACTTTAGTCAATAATACAACTATGTTCAACTGAACTCTACAAGTTAAAATCTTTATTAAGTGCCAATACCAATGATAATTTTAGTATTTTCTGAGTGTTTTCCGCCATTTATGAAACAATGTCGCCTCAGAACTATATATGTTATTCAAATAATAGCTACATCTAAACCAAAACATTCAAGTTAGTTTTTGACCATATTTGGAAGATTTTGGACTATACTACCCGTTTGCTTCAAATTGGCCGGTACCTCCCGACCCGCTTCCCCGCATCACGCCTCCGACGTCATATCCACACAGCTTTACAACAATTTTTATTATTTACATTTCATACAATCACAAAAATTATTAAGTACTTAAAGAAAATGAGCATTAAAAAATAAAGTACGCAATAATTTTTTGAAAGCGGAAACCGTCAACTTTGCTCCCGCTGCGCTAAACGAAGTTACCGCTTTCCGCCTCCGTCGAGCAGAAAAATAGTATGTGCACCACGGGAGGAAACGTAGGACGTTCCATCCCGCGTGTTTGCCACAATTTTAGTTTTAGTCCTACTTTTTCTCCCTTGGGACACAAATAACTATTTCTCGACTTTACTAGTAATTGAACCTGTGACGTTATCATGTAACGGTCGCCAACGGCCAACTTGAAACAAACGGGCTAGTTGGGTTTTTTTACGGAATTAAAAACGTGTTCATAATAACTTTAATACTGTACCCCTAGTGTAAATAAATTCGATTTCGAAACGTGACGTACGCGTTTGCGTTTAGTCTCATTTTGTATTGGATTTAGAAAGAGCGCGCCAAGCGGGACGTTTTGGAAACTCAAAATCCTATACAAAATGAGACTTAACGCAAACGCGTTCGTCACGTTATGATGTCGATAAAATTTACACTAGGGGTACTGATTATATCAAGTTTAACCAGATTGTTCTTGTTTCAGGTATGTATCCTTTACTTATTTCGAAAGCCGAATCTTCAAGGAACTTTAAACGTAAGTAGTCAAAAACGCAAAACCTTAATATTAAGCAAAAACAACTGTACAATTTACGCCTTATTTTGCTCGTCAAACATTCATGTTCATATTTTGCCCAATTACAAATATTAATAAAATATTTTTACTGTACTTGTTACTCTTTCAACTCAATACGACGAAAAGACAGGTGACACAGGTATGCTAAATAAGGTGCATTGGGGTAACATCGATTGTGGGATAATTTTAATGGCAAATATACTACAACGAGGGGGGGGGGGGGCGGGTTTAGGGCCGGCAACGCGCATGTAGCTACTCTGGAGTTGCAGGCGTACATAGGCTACGGAGACTGCTTACCATCAGGCGGGCCGTATGCTTGTTTGCCACCGACGTAGTATAAAAAAAAGCATTTTCTATTGTAGCAACATTCAGTAAGATGCCTTGGTTAGACTTGCAGTAGCATAAGTGTTGCTAAAATATGTAGTGCTTTTGGTTTTATAGATAACTAGTGACCTGCCCCGGCTTCGCAAGGGTTAACAAATTATAAACCTAAACCTTCCTCAAGAATCATTGTATTGATAGTTGAAAACCGCATAAAAATCCTTTCAGTAGTTCAGTTTATCGCGAACATACATACAGACAAACGCGGCGGAGGGCTGTTTTATAAGGTGTAGTGATTGCCATTTTCAATATTATCCCGCTTTCGAAGTTACCCCAATGCCCCTTACTTACTTCATTATACTTGCCGCAAAACTAAGTGGCGAGTCAAGTCATAATGCCATCTTTTTCACTCTTGGTTGGTCTTAACAAGTGTAAAGGAGATAGCATTATGATCTCAGTGGCCAGTTAGTTTTCAACTCAAAATGCTGTTAATGCAGTTCTTTTCGATGTAGAATGTAGATATCCGTAGACGCTTAATCTACATCTAAATGAATTCATAATTTATGCCTCAGATCTTCCGCCTCTTTAGCTTTTAATTATAAATAATTGTTGCTTCTTTATTTTTTTTTATGTGTGAATGTCGGCGGCCGATCGTAAAATCCGCTTTATCGTAAAGTTCCTGTGTAATGTTTTGACGGTAGTCACATTAAGCCAATAGATAGGTAGGAAACATTAGTGCCAATGAGGAAATACTGACTTGGTTTAATAATAAAATAAATTCTTTCAAACAACACCTTTTTAGGGTTCTGTAGTCAACTAGGAACCCTTATAGTTTCGCCATGTCCGTCTGTCTGTCTGTCCGAGGCTTTGTTCCGTGGTCGTTAGTGCTAGAAAACTGAAATTTGCCATTAATATAAATCAATAAAGCCGACAAAGTCGTACAATAAAATCTAAAAATTTAATTTTATGTAAAGTGGGAGTGAACATTTTTTTATTGCTTCAAACCTACAGTGTGGGATATCGTTGGAAAGGTCTTTCAAAACTAATAGGGGTCTTCAACGAACATTTCTTGATAAAGTGAATATATTTGGAGATAATTGCTCCGAAAGAAAAAAAATTGGTCCAAAAAATATGAAAAAATCTTTGAAGTAGAGCTTAAGAAAGACATTAAATGAAAACTATAGCGGATATGATCAGTTTAGCTGTTTTTGAGTTATCGCAAAAAGTTTCCCCTTCATAGTAAAAAGACGTACACCCACAGTTCATCCCTTGGTTAACAATCTACCATACTTTAAGCTCCAGTTTAGCCTATTGTGACGGAAGAGTAACTACGGAACCCTACTCTGAGCATGGCCCGACATGCTCTTGGCCGGTTTTTTTAGAATTTAAGAAGCAGTATACAAAGCGATTTTGTATTAAAAATATTTATTTTGTAGATCATTTATATATTGATAGTAACATCGATATATTTAATTATCGATAAAATATTTTTCTACTTCACTTTAGTATAAGTGCCCCGAGTTATCCCAGGGTTGCTGCTACGGGTAGGACGCTCGGCCATATACGAGGTCAAGATCGTCATTTGTTTTACTCCCGTGTGGGAAATGGGTGTGTGTGGGTAATGTGGCCATATGTATGGCCAGTAAAAATCGGTTTCAGTCAAAAGCTATGTTAAGAAACCTGGCACATGAAAAAATAATTCTAGGGATTATGGATTCTACCCTTTCTTCTTTCTATGAATGAATGAATGAATGATCAGTTGACTTGATGGACTTTTATGACCATAATTATAAAACAGATCTTCCCTACCTTAGTTAAAGATTGTGTTAACTTTTTATTAAAATAATAAACCTAATCAACGTTGTGGCACGCGGTAACAGTAAAGGATATTAATAATTACCTTTCTGAAACATTCACCGTTATATAACGTAGGAACTAATCAATATAAAATTAACTAATTCAATCAATAATTTAATTGCCCTAATAATTTATACGGCGTCTGTTTTTAATTATAGATTCAATTAGAATAAGGCATTTATTATAGGAAGTAAATTTACTGTTACTTCTCTAGCAGTTTACAGTTTAATTTGATATAGATACGTACCAATTTGATATATCGATTGTTTTTTTCTTACAAAAATAACTCTATTTGAATTTTATTTTAAGCAGTGCTTTATTTTTATAATATAAATAAATAACGAAATATTATAGGGACATTCTTACACAAATTGACTAAGTCCCACGGTAAGCCATGAAGGCTTGTGTGGTGGGTACTTAGACAACGATATATATAATACACAAATACTTAGATACATAGAAAACACTCACTCATTTAGGAACAAATATCTGCGCTCATCACACAAATAAATGCCCTTACCGGGATTCGAACATCGGCTTCATACATATATCTACCCCTACCTTATATTTATTGCAATAAATGTTTAGAAAACTATGACTTAACCCTGGTTTTCAACATTACTTCACCAGAACGCACCTCAATAATTGTCCAGTTATCTTTCTGGATCAAGCACGTGTACCTATTTATCGAGCTTGTTAAGTATTCCTTGTGCGTTTTTCCCAAGCTTTCATGCATTAAACTTGGACATAAACGACAAAATTAGTCAATAGAAAGTGTCAAAGCTACCGCCGTGGGCGTCCATTAGAAAAACAAACATAGTAAAGTTTGTTGGCGAAAATTGGGAATTAACAAATCTACGTACTAAATTGTTGACGGCAGTTAGAAGACAGCGCTACCGTCAGGCGCATTGATAAATTTGTTTTGTTGGCATGTTGGTATTCCTGCCAGCTACGTTCCGTTTCGCGGTTTTACTATACGAAGACGTACTTTACGACCTTATGCCATTGTAATAAGACGTACGAAAAACTGTGTGTTCATCGTTCGCAATGTTTGGACTTTTACTTTTAGCTATTTGCACTTTTTAACGCTGGCCGGTAGGCGGGAAGCCATATTTGATTGGATGCCATTAAATTGAACGCTATCAATGATATTGAACTTTAACTTGGGAACATAAAATTGAATGTACTCGGACGTTGTTGATAATAAAGTATAATTCAACATTAACCAAGCCCGTTATGTAAGATCGAAATTGATTATTTAATGTCATTAACTTGAAGTGAAACTGAGAGTTGATAATACAGGAGGTGTTTAATAAGAAACACTTTAATTTTATGTGTGTCGAGTATACGTTGATTCAATTTTTTATCCGATGAATTTTTATGTCATCCCTATAAGGTTTGTATGGGTAATTTGCCGAAACGCTGTAGGCCATTATTATTTTGAAGTTGTATGAGGAAGCATTGAAAATCTCGGGGTTTCGTAAGTTTTAATAAAACTTGTGTCTCATCGAAAAAAAAAACTGAAAAGTTACATAAACTCTTGTAGCATAGAAACTGGTTGTTTTTTATAATAAAATAGGTGAAACCCATTTTAACTTTATGTAATGACAAGAAAAACATTGACATGTATTTCTGAATAAAAATACAAGAATATGGCTTTTATAACGGACAACACGCATTTAAACAGAATAATTTACCCAAGACAATATTACTAAACTTCTAGAAGACACACTACTTTATGACAAGGTAAGTGCTTTAGCCTATGCATAGGGACAAAAATAATAATAGCTAAGAATTGAAAGTATAAAATGACTCATAAACTGTACTAGTATACTTACTTATACTGTATATCCTAGTCAAGTTTAATAATTCTTACCTTACATGGAAGTAAAAGCTATACACAAGTATTTTTATCAGTATAAAGTCGCGTTATAAGCATAACCTGCGCAAGCGATTTCCCTTTCAACGCAAGCGCGATGACCTCTCTCGACCAGTTCGCTGCGTTTTCCATCAAGTTTCATATGAGGCGAAGGGAATGTAACTATGTTGCGATGCCTGTTTTCCCCAACAAATATAGATACTCGTACCGACCATGTGACATCATACTGCTAATGTTTCTGTCATACAAAAAGGGAACTTGATAAGCCCTTTAATGCCCTGTTAATACAGTCTCCCAACTTTAGCAAATGAGAAAGGCGGAGATGAGGTGTGCTGGAATAATAGCATAGTTTTGTAGTTCACATTTCTGCTCCGTTCACATCTATTGGTTGATCCTCGCACATCTTACCTCAGCTCCACTTGACTCATCTCAGTCTCAGTGCAAAGGCAGCCTAATCCGTACAAGCAGGATTTAGACCAGGCATCTCTACCACTAATGGATGATGATCTAAAGTGTCATAATTAAAGCATTGTGATATCCACAATCTTCTGCTCCTTATTTAGCCTTTGTTGTCTACTCTAAAACTTTTTACACGGTAGGTACTCATATTCCATATCCCAGAGCTCTTATAATGTAGAAAATAACTCCATGCAAAATTTATGCAACTTCTTAGTACCAAGTATGCTTAGCGCACAGCCGCCATCTTCATTCTTATGGCCTGTCCTTCTTGATAAAGAGAGGAGTTACTCAAGGAGGTCTTCTAGCGCCCAAACTATTTACTAGCCCACTGAACCACCTTTTCCAGAAACTAGAGCCAAATCGGAAGGAAGGAACGTTCCAATAATCGTCGGGGAACATCTGGAATAACCATCTTCCGCTCATCCACGGCATATTTACTTCTTCAAATAGTATCGTTGACGCATGATTCCTTTTTTTATCCGAACTCTAGTCAAAGAATCCATTTCATTTCCGGCCGCAGTGATTGCCAGTCTATAATGAGCAATGGTAAGCGGCCTCGTTATGGAGATCATCGCTCAGGAATGGACACATGGGCGTGAATTACGAGCTTACTCGGACTGGTTAAATTTAGCGGTTATGTCTTTTTAGCTAGTAGGTATAATGTTGGTACGCGGTCTAATCTCTAAAATCTCTGTAAAATCACATTTCACACAGTTCGCAACAGCGGTTTGACGCGGTACGCGAAACATTTTTACCTAATTCTACACACACGATCGTTTCAAGCCGAGCGTAAAGTGTTAAGAGGATACACCACGGCCGCTTTTCCATACAAACGTAGTCTTCATTTTCCTTTCTGGATATTAACATTTTTAAAAATATTTTGACACAGTTTGCTGTATACCACAGCTATGCTCCTACGTTTGTATGGAAAAGCGGCCGTGGTGTATCCTCTTAAGGACCGTACTTGGTCACAGAATAAATGAAACAGCTCCTTATATTGTCTGCAGTTTCATTCTATAGGAAGACAAAAATGTAACGCTTTGCATGTCATAACACGATGCGAATTCGGAGATAGGCCTAAACGCAGCGCGCGCTTACATAACGCTGCCTCGTATATTGGAACAGCGTATCTATGCCACCTGCTCAGCTGATCTGTGACCCGGCCGGAATGCTCGCCACCGGCGATTCCTTTCAGCGACCTTACTCGATCACGGACTAAATGGACCAGTTGACTCTTTACGTTCTCTGTAGCTTCATTCTTTAGGAAGACAGTAATATTTATGTGATGCTTTGCAAGTTATAATACGAAGCGTAATTCGGAGAAAGGTCTAAACGCAGCGCGCGCTTACAAAAGGCTGCCCCGTATATTTGAACAGCGTATCTATGCCACCTGCTCAGCTGATCTGTGACCCGGCCGGAATGCTCGCCACCGGCGATACCTTTCAGGGACCGTACTTGGTCACGGAGTAAGTGGGACGATGAGATACTTGCTGGTGGGATTAGGAAATGCGAAAGATTCTAAAAGCAGATAGGATAAGCTTAGTACCTATGCCTGCTTTTCTTGCCAAAGATTATTTGGGCTGATTACTAGTTTAAATATATTGATTGTAGGTATATACCGCGAAAACCCTATGAGGTACAGAACATTACGGCCCAAATCTGGAATTTCCTGGATTCAACGGGCATTAGTAATGAACTTTAAAGGTCCGTCACAATAGATCACTGCTTGGTCGACGTGGCACTCAAAAGCCCACAAAACCCAATAATAAATCAATAAAATAAAAATACCGCGAAAAACGAAAGTCAATATCCTTTACCTGCTATTCTTTCGCCCGAATAGGATAGAGCCATAGCAAACCACGCATATATGAACAAAACTGAAGAATGCACTGATTTGTCTACGTCAGCGTTCTCGAGCTAATGAATTGAGATATTTTTCACCGTCTGCCATCCATCATGCGATTCGCAATTACGTCGGGCGTAAAGCCGGCTGCTCACTGGCGATTCTTTCTCAAATATAAAATGAGATGACTTTGAAAATGCGGGGGTAGTTTGAAAATATACTTCTTCTAGTCTTATAGATCGTTTTATTCACGAATACGCGTGCCTTGACTCGTAATGTTATGTAATTAAAGGTTAGATTTGACAAATCTGTGCGTCATCGTGGATGACACGAACTAACTCTTAAAATCTCACTGCTGGGCAAATATTTCCCCTTTCCGAAGATTTGATCCTATTTACATAATGCACAGCCCAGCAGCAGTGTAGACACATGTACAAGTTTTTCTGTTTCCTTATCAGAACACGATACAAAATGTTTGTAACACCTTGTATATTGTGAAGGCTGCTTTTCCACCGAGGCGGAGGCGGATACGTGAAGAAATCAACCAATACCATTGGTTTTATTGCAGCGTAGAAGAGATATAGATTCATGACTGTTCAATTGACCATTTTACGGGTCCAGACGGGTGTATCCATCGTGTAATGTAACAGGAATTCTCCGTGTGAATGGCACTACGAGCATTACATGTAACGCTCTCGCCTGATCCATCGGCTGTCGGTTTTTAGGCGAGAACATAAAGGCGCTCGTAGTGCCGTCCACTCCACACATTTACGCTTATTACACGTAATCTTACCTTACACGTTACACCCGTCGGGATCCGACAGATCAGATGAACCAACTGGGGCAATCCCACTATCATTTTAGGATTTGGGGTATCATAACAATATTGGATTCTCATAAAAAATAGGAAATTTTGACACCATACAAAATGTAGTCTACATGCGATTTGTTAGTCTGTGAAGAACCAGCCTAAGGTAGTTGCGCGCGCGCTGACGAGCAAGAAATATGATTAGCGCATTGTTGCTTTATTGTTTATTTACTGCCCCTAACGAGGAGCGATGATCTATAGATCATGCCGGTCGATCATCGTGCCGATTTGGGTGGACCGCCTGAGGAATGCAAGTTATTGCTGTTTGAAATGTATTGCATAAAGGCATTTGTACACAATATTAGATAATTTTCTATATTGTTCTCAGGCCACGGAGGAATATATAGGATAATTAGTAAACAAATTTTTTGACGATCGGTCAGGCCTAGTGGGTCGTGAGCCTGCCTAAGAAGCCTATGGCCCTGGGTTCGAATGCCGGTAAGGGCATTTAGTTATTCGTGTGATGAGCACGGATATTTCTTCCCGGTTCATGAGTGTTTTCTATCATAGAAAACACTTTACTTACTTAAATTCATAGCAATAGACTTCTATATAATTTAGGTATTTATAATATTTATGTATTTTATTTATCGTTTTCTGAGTACCCACAACACAAGCCTTCTTGAGCTCACTGTGGGCCTTAGTCAATTTGCGTAAAAAAAAAAATTTTTTATTTATTTATATTTTATTTAAAAAAAGATGTATATTGAAGTAGCGCTGTGGCATAAAAATAACCTGTTCGCTAAATGGTACATTGAAGTTAAAAGAAAACTACAAGATTCATTAGAAATCCAAGGAGGGGCGCGTGCGCAGGCAATCATCATGGGTCATTGCTCGCGAAAATGGAGGAAACCCAAGGGCGAGGCCGTTGGCTTCGTAAAACGTAACATTGCGCGGGGTATTATAAAGCGTACGTAATGCACAATTACATATCGCGGTGATTTCATCTCTCACTGACCTCACTGTAGCCTTACACGACTGCCTTAGAAGTGTTAAACTGAAGTATTGGCTTCGTCTTCAGTCGGTCCCTCAATGCTGAGGATCGTGACATCATGTCCTTCTGTTGACGACCAGATTCCTCCAAAGGCTTCTATTCCTCGCCAAGCGCATGGCCTCGTGCAGTTTTTTGCACTAATATGTGAGTAGGGAGATGCATAGAAAGTAAGTTACGTACACGCTAGCGAATATGTCTGTGTCAAACTGGTGGTAGCCGCACAGGGCGTTCCTTCCTGACAGAGGATTAGTGAACTAGGACCATGACAAATTTTGAATTATGTTGTACCTGAGTAAAGGTATCTACTAGTTTAACCTTCTTATATACATTTTGTGACGACCTGTCTGGCCTAGTAGTTGCCTATGAAGTCGGCGGTCCTGGATTTGAATCCAACATAGATATATGTAATAGACATAGATGTATGTAAAACATAGATAAATGTAAGGTTCATAAAATTTCATGCCAAGTTTCGTGTAATTAAGACACCGCGGCAAGCTCGCCGCCTTTGTTTCGTATGAAACTTAAATTCGGTGTATTTTTTTAACTATGGTATCTGAAGCTACATAAACTAATGACAGGCATAGATATACCTTGTCCTATTGTAAGTACAAAGTTTCAGAGCAATCTAGCTAGTCGTTTTAAAATGAGAGCGTAACTACTTTTGTATGGAGAACCGAGCTTGCTGCAGACTCTTCAACTAGATTAGACTGGCCTCACCATCGTCTGAAGATGCTAAGGAACTGGTTACTATTTATTTTTCCTCATTGTTAAATGTTACTTAGATAGTTACATTTATGTAGATACCGACATGTAATATTTTCAATTACGGAGGTGGCTTAGCGCATTGCTAAAACTCCCGGGTTAAATAAATGAAAAAAAAAATGTTTGTTGAAGACCCCTATTAGTTTTGAAAGACCTTTTCAACGATACCCCACACTGAAGGGTTGAAGCAAAAAAAAAATTCACCCCCAATTTACGTTTAGGGGAGGTACCCTAAAAAAATTAAATTTTTAGATTTTATTGTACGACTTTGTCGGCTTTATTGATTTATATATATCCATGCCAAATTTCAGCTTTCTAGCACTAACGACCACGGAGCAAAGCCTCGGACAGACAGACAGACAGAGGGACATGGCGAAACTATAAGGGTTCCTAGTTGACTACGGAACCCTAAAAAAGATTAGACTATTTGGTGGCTGATTTGTGTGGCTCTTAAACAGCTTTAAATCGAGCGAATGTTTTACAAATCACTTACAATGGTTTAATAAGCCAATAGCTCGAAGCATAAATAATCAATAGTCGTGTGGAGGATGTTGCAATCTCGCGGCGGCCTTGCCTCGCGTGGGAAACTGCCAAATCGGGAAAATGGGACTGTCGGAGAGGTCAGAAGTCACCATGTATGGCTGGTATTTTATACTCACGTATGCACCGTAAATAAAAGGTAACTTATTGTCGCTTGTGAATAAGGTTCTTCGCTTGTAAATTAAGCTTCTAACTCCTTTTTTTTTTTCTAGGGGGGAAAATGCATTCCGCATACCACCCGGGTGCGGGGGGTGACCCGAGTGGTTATGTGGGACTCCCGTCTAGGCTAATGAGGCCCACGGTATACCCACTAAAAACTCCCCATATGCCACCTCGCCGCCTTATTGGTGGGGTTACAGGAACTCCTATCCTATAATAACTAAAATTCAAAAAGATCAAACGTAGAGGCATAACAAAGCTGTGGTTGATATACAATAAATTAACAAGCAAAATAACGACTACGTTTGTATGAAAAAGTGATTTCGCACGGGTCCTCCATTTTCGTCTTAATAGTATTATAGTGTGTAATTGTGTATTAAACTTGCCTTCTGGTGTACCATACCAGGGTAATGCCTCGGATACAGAAGATTAGTTTAAAAAAAGCATAGTAACTGCAAACAAGGCCAAAAGCTGCATTTAAGACAGCCTCTGGTCATAGTTCATCTGCAACTAATTTTACAATGCACAATGCACATGCTATCTGTATACGGTGAGGCATTACATTTAATTAGGTACTCCTTGCGCAAGCAGCTGCCCAAATGTCAGGTGCGCGCGCGCATTACTTCCAAAATGGCGTATATCTCTATTAAAAACGTGTTATTGACTTTTTTTGGATGTGATCGATTGGTTCGCAGATGGATATATGAATGTGATGAACATCTGTAAATTGTGAATGCTTGTGCTATGAGAATATGAATGATGGCCGTCTTTTAGGCTAATTTTGGAATTCAATGAATATTTATAGTCGTCTAGGTTCTCTGGCTCGTAACACATACAAGTGCCGTGATGTGGCTGCCTTGTGTGCCTGATTGGGCCTTCAACCAAGGCTCGATAACCGGTGAAATTTCTAAATCGTTATCATATATAGGTACTTGGCGCAAAACATTTTAATTTCGGTTTCGCTCGAAAAACCTCTTCCTCCTCGCGTTGTCCCGGCATTTTGCCACGGCTCATGGGAGCCTGGGATCCGCTTGGCAACTAATCCCAAGATTTGGCGTAGGCACTAGTTTTTACGAAAGCCACTGCCATCTGACCTTCCAACCCAGAGGGTAAACTAGGCCTTGTTGGGATTAGTCCGGTTTCCTCACGATGTTTTCCTTCACCGAAAAGCGACTGGTAAATATCAAATGATATTTCGAACATAAGCTTTTCGCACAAAATACTGTTTTTATTAGAACTGTTTTAAACTAGTTTTTATTAGAACAGTTCTTGTCAAATTAACCGGTTTAGAGCAATAAAAATCGATTTCTTCCTATGCCGGCGTCTATAAACTTACGTGGCACAGCTACAGGCCGGCCGGCCGTTTCGTCGCTCGTCGAAAAACCGGTTTTTTTAAGTGACAATTAAGTTCTTAACGTTCGCGTCCTTATAAAAGTTTGGAGGAAAACCGAAATAAACCGGTATTTACCGGTATTTTATAAACCGGTTCCGTTCCTTGCCTTCAACCTTCAAGAAAAGAGCGTGCTCCCATCTAAAACCACTCTGGTATTGCAGGTGTCCATGGGCGATAGTAATTGTTTACCATCAGGCAATTCGGTTGCTCGTTTCCTATGTAATAAATAAAAAGTCCTGTTATAAAAAACAAGATACTAACTAAATAAATATCCTGATCATGCCAAACTTCAATTCGAAGGTTTTTGGATCGCGATTGAAGGCTTCAATCTCCCAATACTAAGAGGTTACTTAATATTCCCTCAGCATTTCAATATGTATGGCCAATCTCCGCCATTACGGCGCAGGCGCACAAAGACACCGCGTCCCGGGCACGTCAGGATAATCTGAGGACCGTTAGTGATCGCTTTGTTGTGAGGTTTGTTTTTAGACCTTTTTTTTGGTTTTAGATATCAAAAATAAGACAAAACTGTAGTAAGATATATACATGTTAAATATACGAGTATTAAACCTACCTAACCCGGGCTCCCGTTGAATATCCATAGTTATGGAGCGAAGCGAAACATGTCGACCAATCTTCGACATAAAAATACTTGAGTACTTAGTTAACGCGTTTTAACTGTTAAATCATCGCAAGTCGTGAGTTCAAAATACCTCGGCGCTTAAGAAATAATTAATTCGAGTTAAGAAATAAAATAACAAGACGGCATAGATTATGTCCAGTACTTTGGAAGTTGTCGAATGGTTTATATTTATTGTATCAAAACTGAGATAGGAATAATGAATGTGACCAATTTCTATTTCTATTGCCAGATTTCGTACTGAAATAGAAGAGATTAGATTTTATGCGAAAGTGGAGTTAGCGCGGTGTAGATGTCTAAATGGCGCCATCTATCAATAAAGGTTAAAAGAATCTTTTAAAAGAGTTAACTGTTTTTGTTTTAAATAACTAAAAATAAAAAGTAGTTAAACATTCTAGTAAACGAAGACGCTGCATCATTGCTAACAGTTGGCATATTTGTGTTCTTTTTTGTTTGTGTTTCTAAACAACTGACAACAACGTTATCATCAGTTTTTTTATACGTAACATATGTTGATCACATACATGTTAGCATGTTACAACAAAACAACGTTAACCTAATACATCGTCCAGCGACATCTAACCGAAACTTTAGAACTAAATTTTTGAGCAGACCCGTACGGTTAGGCCTCTTCAAACGTCACCATTAATTGCATGCGATTTGCGTTATATTACGACATTTGATTGAATTTGTTGCACCTTCTTAGCCGGCAATTATCTAAAATTGCAAGGTATTTGTTGCAAGGTATGTAGAAACCTTTAAAAAATATTTCTCTAGATTTATCTCCTTCACCCTGCTATAAAAGGACACGTCAATCATAATACCGCAGTGAAATTGATATTTTGATCTAAGCTTCAGTGAAATGAGAAAATAATTATAAATTCCCGTCAAAGACGTAGTAATGACAGAGGCGCCAGTGAAATGTTTATGCCTAGCCGCATTCCCGATTCTACCACATAAATACTGACGGGATAGTCTTTATGGCAAAGAGAAAAAGGTTTATTTTCGCTTGATTGGGAAGCTTCTTACTCTGGTTTTTGTTTGATTGGAGGCAATCCTAATCCCATAGGATTCGCCACGGTACCGGCGGTTCCTTGATAAACTGGGGTGATAGTGAACATCGAAAGTCTATCGACCGTTTATCGATTGAAAGCGTTATGGTGCATGAACAGCATAAAGATATGAGGAAGGTATTATGTGCAATCAGTGAAATCGATATAAGAGCAACTTCACTTTATCGTGTAGGTATATTATTTTGAACTCGGCAATGAATATGTTTGACTTCGTTTGGGGTCGTTTAACTATTTTAAAGTTATTTAAGTATGGTATCAAATTTGAGTTCAAGGTCTTCACCTTTTTTATACCACGTCGCCAACACAATATACAGCCCGCTTGATGGTTAGAAGTAACCGTAGCCCGGATGGCAGCAACTCCAGGGGTGTAACGTGTGCGTTGCCTTCCCTTTAAAAAATTAACGTTTTAAACAGTTATGGACTTGACTTGGCCCTTTTACATGGTTGTAAAACAATAGCAGGTACTTTAGAGTTACGTAAAATACCGCAAAACTCCCACAAACCCCCCAACAATCGACCAATTTGTACGTGTTTCCGTAAATAAACAGCGACTGTACCACGCCGTCTGCAATTACCTTCGGCTCCGAACTGATAGCGATATAAATTAGCGCGCCAAAAAAGGTGCGCGGGCGCACCGCTGCCCATTACTGGATTTGCATACGGCTTTATGAGTGTTGCTAGTGCTTCTGAAGATTCCTGTTTTGGTAGGATATCTTCGGCTTTTTTTATAAACTAAATTAACTTACTTAACATTGTCAACTAAGAACTAAGCCGCCGCCATATAATCGATATCTAATTTTAAAAAGACTTTCTGAAATAACATCTCTGGTATTAGTTTTCGTAGCAAAAAATTGTAATACAAAGAATTAGATTTTTTTTACATTGATTTTAAATATTTAAATCTCATAGATAGCTGACCAACTTATTAGTCTGTTCATAGGTAAATTCTGGTTTGACAACCTTGACACTAACAGTAGAAATAAAAAACTACTCAAAGATTTTTTTCGATAGAAAACACTAGGATAAAAGATGCTCCTCCGATAGTGACAGCGATCCTCTGCTAGTCTTTTTATTTTTTTTAAGTTTATTTTTATACAATGAAAAATCAATCAGAATGTTTAAATTAAGATATCAACAAAACTGGCAACATTACGCGATACATGCTCTTGCGCAGCTTATTCGCGCGGGAATTTATCGCTCTCATTCACTTTCATCCATGATATATCGCACGTTTTAATTGCGGCTGCTGCTGGCCGATTCTGTATTAGCAATCTGATATATACTTCATTTTATTTCAGCATACATAAGCATTGATGATCCTGTTATCCCTCAGGGGCATATGCCTCGCAGAAGAATTTTCCATTTGGCGCGATCCTGGGCGGCTACTTCCATACACAGCATTACATTATATTCTGGACCTTGTTAGTAGAAAATGGCGGCAAATTAAAAAAAAATGTAGGTGCGAAGAATTGACTTACCATAGTATACTTTTTTTTTACCTTTTCATCTTTATAGGAGAAAAAGTGTTACAAAATTTCCATACATTTTTCAACCTTTGCCTATTGTTACCGCCATACAAAGTATATGGGGAAATGGTAACACAATAGGAAAAAATCTCTGGGACATTTCTTTATCCTATTAGGATCGAAAGAACTCGTGATTCTGAGTAGGTAAAACACAAAATTTATGTAAAATATACAAAATTAATTAAAGTGGGTTTTTTTATAAAAACGCTCAGAAAATTTGAATTTCGCGTCTTTTTCTACTGACAAGTTGGATGTGTTAGATGTTATAGTATGTACCTAGGTTACCAAATAGGAATGAAAAACGAGTTTATAAGGTACAGTCACGTCTGAAAATATCGATACGAAAAATGTGCCAAAAATGTGTATAGACTACCTTAATATATGGGCAGTAAAGTCGTGAATACATATTTTTGGCACTTTTTCGTATCGATATTTTCAGACGTGACCGTACCGATAAAATAAAGTTTAACCAAATTGTTCTTGTTTCAGGTATGTATTCCTTACTTATTTCAAAAGCGGAATCTTTAAGGAACTTTAAATGTAAGTACATAAAACGGGAAACCTTTTTTTTCCTAAATTGTCCCCATTATTTTGCTCGTCTAACATTCACACTATATTTCTAGGCCCCCTGATAACACGAACTTAAAGTCATTCGTATCAAAATAAGATAAAAACTATATCAAATTGTTAAACAGAATTTGCCTTCTCTTAGAAGGCAGTCATCAAATTATGCAAATTCCTTGTTTTGAATAAGGTGGCGTTTCTATTTCGCATGATTAATCATTGCAATTAATGAATTGGTGGCAAAACAGTTTCAAATAATTGAGATTGTTTAATTATCGAAATTAATTAAAGAGCGATAATGGGCTTAGAACGAAATTCTAGTTGTTTCATAGACATTTGTGTGAATTTAAATCTATGATATCGTTCGACGGGACGTGAAAAAAAATGTTAATATTCATAGGACCCAAATTTTCACTGTTATTGAGGTAAGTACAGTAAAAGCGTTGGTAGCCTAGCGAAAAGCGTTGGTAGCTTAGCGATAAGAGCGTGCTACTTTCAATCCGGAGGTCGCGGGTTCAAACCGCGGCTCGTACCAATGAGTTTTTCGGAGCTTACATACGATATATCATTTGATATTTACCAGTCGCTTTCCGGTGAAGGAAAACATCGTGAGGAAACCGGACTAATCCCAACAAGACCTAGTTTCCCCTCAGGGTTGAAAGGTCAGATGGCAGTCGCTTTCGTAAAAAAAATGTGCCTACTCCGATTAGTTGCCAAGCGAACCCCAGGCTCCCGCTAGGAAGAAGATTTAGGTTTATCCAACCAGCAAAGCTATTAGCTTGGCACTCCTGCATACAAATGTGTATGTAATGTGCCTAAAGTGGAGCTAATAAGAATGGCAAAGTTTGTTAGAAAATAACAAAATTTAGCAAAGGTTTGCTAAGTTTTATGCATAAATATAATAGTAGTAGTAAAACGCTTTATTGTACAGAAAGAAACATAAAATAGGACAGAACATACATGATTTGTACAAAGACGAACATATCCCTTTTAGGGATCTCTTCCAGTTAACCTTATATATATGATGCAGAGTGTAGTCAGTACTTACGCATTCCCTCACGCGCATACAAATCGAGCAAAAATGGTTACGCAACTGAGCCTGGATCCTTGGAGGGTTTTTTACCACGTACTGCGGTCGCGACTTGTGGATCGAGTTGCCGGACGGAGCCTTTCTTAGGGTTCCGTTAAACTACCTATAGAATAAATTTTAATAATACTAAATAGGTACTACGTTTTCATTAACTTTGATGAGAGTAAGCAGCCCTGAGTTATCTAATAACATCTCATACCTACCTACTTGGTACGTATGATTGTCCAGCAGCCGAAAAACGTACACTATATAGGCCTCACGTATCTCTGATCGGCTAGCATGAATTGCGTTCTCGCGCGCGAGTCCATACTTGAAGTTGCGCTAGATGTACGGAGTCGCGCGCTAGAACGCAACTCATGCTATCAGGTCAGTCACTGCTCTCATCCAACGGTTCTTAGCGATTTTGACTAGGTGGTCACCCCTCACTATTCTTGTTGCGTCCTCCGTGTCGCCATCCGAATTATTGGTTTTACGAGCGTGCCAATGCCACTTAAATCTAGCAACTCTCGGATCATGCATCCTCGCTTCTTTTACTTATGTCTGTTTTTATCACGCAAGTCATGTTCTTATGAGACCTATTTATTGGAAGAAACTACTTCTCTGTCGTATGTCATCACTGGCAACGGACTGATCAGAAACCCTCGCCTGTTAGTCACTAGGACAGGAGTCGGCAAACCGTGTCTCGTGAGCCGCATGTTCAATTGCAGCATAAAATTAAGCCTTTAGGTTCTTACACTACTGAAAACAATATTTGCGGCTCTTCTAGCTTCCTTAAACTGATGATTTTAACTGCAGTTGTCTCTTCTTCTCAAAAGTTTGCACTAGGGCATTTTGGACGAGATGATATTCCATAGCTTCCCAGAACGAGTTGTGTTTGACGCGCGTTTCTCAATTATCCTTTTTGTAACTCTAATTTTCTTTACCCCAACTCGCACTTGCCATATTTTTAAAAACCCATCCTTGCGGTCAGCAAGGGAAGCAGCAAGTATCATGACATCGCTTTCAGAGCTGTTGCGGTCGGGATATGTATTACCGTTGTCGATAGACGTCTTTTTCTGACAAGCCATGTTATTGGTCCTTCTGGGAAGCTCGTTAGCATGTAATAAGTGTGAGGCATCTGCGAGTTAATGGGGAAATTGCAGATGATTGTGTGAAGCGAAAAAGGTGGTAATGATGAAAACAGTGTCAATCCAGTCGTAGCAATACCACGAGATGCTTTAAAGATGATTTCTATAAATGTTGTTAAAGAACCTTTCAGAATTTTTCTACGATATTTTGCATGGGTGGTTTTTTAGTCATTCGAGCTGAGGATCAACTTTTCCAATTGTCAGTAAGGCCTTCGGTCATAACAAAAAGATCCAATTAGAAAATCGCTCGTGTTAAACGCTTTAAAAGATGCTTTACATGGCTGAATGCATTTGTGGATAGGTACTGGACCCAGTTGGGTAGGGACGCTAAATTCATAACACATAAAATAGAAATCATGTTCTAAGTGGGATAAACGGGGTTTAGAAATTTAACATATTATTCAAAACATTTGTGCTTCGAAACTCGACTCTTGATAAATCAAACGTCACTGTTTCAATCATTCTTAATTTTGTATAGCACACTTTGGTTCTCAAGGAGCGTATATGGTGATCTAATGACAGTTTTAGTACCTAACTACCTACTAAAACTCGAGTCACAATACGAACGATCATCCGATAACCATCGGCGCGTGCGACGCAGTCACGCACCGATCTAGATCGACTTATTTGTTCGGCTCGATTCGGATCTCCTCCGATATATACGCACGAGCGGTGCATATTGCCTCGGTGACAGGGCGCCGGTTTGATGCACGTGCAAATACATAGGACGCTGATCTATTTCAACTAAATACATTACGTAAAGAAATGTGCGCTAGGCGAATAGAAGCTTAGAACATTTCTAGAATATACCTTACTTAGTTTTAACTGGATTGTCTAAAAGTTCCTTTATATATAAAGTTGACTGTGATCTGTGCAACTCATTGGTTAAGTAAATAGACTAGCGGCAATGCATTTCGTGGGTTCACATCTCTTTCGTTTGTCGTATAAAGGAAATACGATACGAATGTTTGATCAAATGCCGATAACAAACCATTAAATGAATTGGCAATATCATCATAATAACAACAACACAACAGTTCCCATTACATTCCGTCCAACTCAATAATTTCATCACACTGTCGACTTCACCTTGCCAGCGAATCGTGCGTCGGTAGTCCAAGTAATCGAGGCAAATGTGACATTTATTAGGTTAACTATACTTTACTACTATCGCGGATATATTAGCTCTTATTCCCTTGCAATAGAGTTTAAAATATCTTGTGTTTTAGGGTGTTAACTGGAGCACAAAGTTATGATATTAAGGATTTAATGGTAGTTTTTGTCGTGAATGCGATATTATGTCGTGAGGGACTGTGTCCGGTTGAAATGTTTGCTCCTAATGTGCTTTGGCCGGAACTTTTTGGATTCTATGGTATTTAGGTAGGAACTTAACATTATTTATTTGAAGGAGGTTACTTCCGTAGTTCCAATATTTTTCATCATATAACTTATATTATTATTCGCGTATCCCCACTAATATTATATTATTCTTTCTGTCCCGTCTTCCTCTTCCAAATTCTATAATTCCTCTACTTTTCAAGCTCTTCGACTATGGAATTAGGGTGCGCTCAGTCTGTTAACTCTTTCAAAAGACTCCTTAAACTACAGGGTTTATCTCCTCCATAATAGTTTTTTGTGACTACTCTTCCTCTGTGTCTGGTACTATTAGTATATATATTAATTTTGTCGTGTGTATTTAGTGATAGATTTCTTTCATTGGATTTGCAACACCTACTAACATTGTGTAAATTTATCGATTTCCGCTACCTAAAGGTTGTCTGGAAGAGATTGCTTGTTAGCAATAAGACCGCCTGATGTTGTTTACCTCTACTTCTGATTCTGTTTTCTTTCAGCATGTCTTAAAATTTTGCAATATGATTACGCCGAGCACAGCAACACTCTTAATTAAACGAAAGTAGACCTTAATTTCTTTAAAATTAAGTTTATGAATTGTCAGTTAAAAAGTGTAGACGTAGATGATGGCACTATAGTCGACGCAAACCAAACTGACGACCGAGGTCATATCACTATCTCTCTCATCCTACCTAAGACCACGCGAGTGTGAATGAGAAGTTTTACGATCCCGGTCGTCAATTTGGTTTGCGTCTACTATAGCAGCAACTGACCGTTGGTAACCCTTGTGTCATTGCAATAAGAGCTACTTAGTGTCAGTAATTTTTTATGGACAGAGGAACGCGCAGAACGCTCCAATTATCAGGCTACTTTTGCAAATTCCCTCACATTTTTAACCTCAACATATTTTCGATGCAACATTCGCGGGCTGGTTTCTTGAATTTTTTCATACAGCTGCATGTTTTGTTGGTAGGTTAATGTAAAATTTAAATTAAATGAATATGTATTTTATAAATGCTTAAGTATTTCAAAGTTTCAAATGTTCTCCCTGATATGCTTAAGCATTAAAATTAACGTAAACACGCGAACCGATCATTCGACCAATGACACTATAAAATATCATACATTCGAATTTATCGATCAAATTAATCATCAGATTATTCATACTTAATCAATCAATTTATTTGCCTTGGAACATTCTTAAATTCAATAATGTCCTTTACTAATTTTATCTATGTAATACCATTTAAGTGTAAAATCCCTGCAGAATATTTAAACTCAACAGGCCACGACCTATCTTCGTCCCATTTATATCAAGCGCATGATATATTTTCCAAACAGCTACTAAACTCAACGTCAGGATATTAACCTTTTGATAAAAAAGGACTTTTGGGAGTTCACAAGCCCGTCTAATGGGCATACCAAAGGGTCCGAAGGCACCAAAATGCGTGACCGGTCGTAATGAGCGATAGGACTGTAATGATACGTTGCATGCATCCTTGGGGTCGGAGATACAGATATTTCTTTTGCTGTAATGTTGGTTTTGTTTTGTTTGAGCACAGATTGGTCTTGTAACCTACATTCCCATGAGATGTCTTAGTAAACCTGTGTATTTAAATTGTTTTATATTGTTGTAATAGGTTATTGTAATATCTCGATTGTAAACATTTAAAAATATGAAGTAAATATTTATCTAAATTATATAGAAGCATTACTTACACTTGATTGGAATATTTGGAATTGATGTTCAATAGAATCATTGGAAATTAACAACACAGTTCGTACCGATTTTCTAGGCAAAACTTCCGACCACAGCTCAAAAAAATCTTGCAACACTTGTTCTGGTCGGTCTTGTCTCGGCATTAGCCATGCTACTTAGCGCTCAAAACTCGTGGTCTCCAAATTTGGTGGTCATCAATACGCGTGTACATCCCATGTTTGTAAAATCTTTAATTCATTTCGTCCCGTCTGGGAACCGCATTTATTCCCAGATATCAATTTCTCCAAAAGGAATTCTCCCTTAATTTGTCCTCTCGAATCTTTGTTGATATAAATCCAGTTGGTCCCCTTTTAAATTTCTATTATTATCAGCGCTGGACAGTCATTAGTGAAGGTAAAAAATGACCGTAAGAAATGGGCCGGGTAAAAAACGTAAGCCAGTTTAGACATGCTCCTGGGTTCAAAAAACGAATTTTGATGCGTTATCCTGCTCACTCTTCGCTCATTTTGTAGCTACTGATAAAGAGACACATATTCCAAATTTAATTTTTCGAAGGTGCCTTAGCGAGCACTTTTATAAATTGATACTGAACTGAACACATTATTATTGTAGAAGAATTCATCAAGAGAAGATCAACGTTGATAGAAAAAGATTGGCAAAAACTGATAATACCTGGTAATTTGTTTACAAAGTAACGCAATACGTTGTTAGACTCAAAACCAGTTTTAGAACAGCAATCGATCCCCGGACCATAATCATGTCTAACCACTGAGCTATTCGATCGGCTAATCGTTAGTGTAGATCCTAATCAAACCCGTGTTGCAGTCACGCTTGCAAATAAGTGTATAGTTTAATTTTAGGACCAATTAACCACGGCTGACAGTGCCGACGTGTCGGAACGAATGGTTAATGTTTGACAGACGGCTAAGGATAATAATGGCGATTATTTAAATGGGGTTTGCTGTGATTATTGTGACATGTGGTGGACCTCTCTTAAACTGGAGCATTTAGTGTTCATGATAAACGTGTGGTGAAGTGTTACCTCTTCAGTTGTCAAATTTTTGAATAAATTTTGTTCTTCTTGAAGAACTAGTTTATGATCTAGATCTTGATAAGAGAAAACTCAAAGAATCTTTGATGTTTATAAACAGTATATGGAATTTAAACTGTATGTTTTAAATTTATTCTGTGACTGGTGACTAATGTCATATCCCTTATTTGCTTCTCATAAAAGGCATTGAAAGGAAGACAAGAAAGAACTCGGATCTCAAAAGGAACATTGTCTCAATACCTGGAGATAAAAAATGCGATGAGATAAAGGTAGTCCTTAATTTTGAAGCAGATTACAAATGAATCATTTTTCAACCCTCATGGGGTTCCGTTGCCTTATTTAGCAACAGCAAACCATTGTTTAAGTATTACTTAAACTGGAGTATCAATATGGAGTTTGTGAATTATTATAAATATATATCTTACGAATGAGTGTTGCACAACTTGCACACTATACACATGTTTGTAGTTATCGCTCTATTTTACTATCTTTACTTCGTCTACTTCGATTTTTACTTGTAGCATTTCATATTTGAGGAAAACGAACGTCTTAAGATTTTAGGGCAGTTTGACAACTGGGAAATTATGGCTTTGCTTTTTTGCGCGGAGCACAAAACTTTACTTACTTACTGCTGTGGCGCAACGACCCGAAGTGCATCTTGGCCTCTGACACCGAAGACCACCACCAAAGCCGTTTCTGTTCAATAGACGTCCACTTTGTCTCTTCAGCGGTACCTAGGGCCGTCCAGAAGATCTTCCGTCAGTTGGTACGCCATAAAATTATATAAACCATTTTTTTATATCTAACCATCTTCAAAACAAATTGTCACGGAATTCTCTACCGACAGAATCCCACTTGCTTGTACGCATGCTTATATCTCTCGGTTGATTGATGGCCTTGGTCCGCGGGCCTCTTAATGGACGCCTGACGTTGATTTAATAAAACCCTTCATTACAGCAGGGTCAGGACCAGACATTAGATTTGATACGTAATTATGGTACCGAATGTACGTTTAGAAAGCATGGATAGTTTTGAAGTGTCAATGTGTACGTAGAAATCGGTGAGATAACGAAGAAAAAATGTATTTGGGATGACAGATGCTACAAAAACTCATGAGACTTCTTCTATGCATTAATTTATAGATCGATTGGCGTTTTCTATCAAAGATTGTCATCTTGGCTAGACCCCCGGGAATGGTCGTCCGTTCGATATCACTTCGCTGACAAAACCGAATGTGTAACACACTATGATTGAAGTGAAGACGCTGTATTTAGGGTTTAGTAGTCTACTTTTATGTAAACGATGCACGTTTTCATAAATAGCTTGCTTTATAGATAGAAAATAATACTGTTCGTTTCATATTTGATATGGGTATTATAGAAAATTTTAAGAAATTTGCGGAAACACATAAAAAAGTGCCATGCAACAAGGCGCAAAAACGACAAAGCGCATTGGGGCAATTGGGTGTTAAAACATTGCGTCGCGTTTCGATGGTGTGTTTGTAAACCTTTGAACGCCAGACGCGTAGGATGCCTAACGTCTGCGGCGCTGTATTGTGAACCTAGTAGAAATGCACGAAGGTTGATAATGGGCTGCAGCCGCGCACGTCAGTTGACGTGTTTACCGGTCAAATGGTTAACGTTCCAAGAAACTTTATCTAATAAACGAATTGCGCTTTAAGATGTTCTTTTTACGAAAATATTTGGACAGTTAAGTGTGCTGGTCCATTATTTGGTAAATACGTTGAGTTAGAACTAACAGACCGGACCTTTGTTTTGGGGCCTGAAAATTGGACGAATATCAATATTGGTACGAAATCCTTTTAAGTTTTGAAGTCAAATATGATGTTATTGTTATTTACGGTATCAGGTTCGGTCCTAGTCGAAATTTAAAGGAATTGTTTAAAATCCTTCCAAAATTACATCGTTTTAATGTTTTTTTTTTTTCTCAGCATCACAATGACTATTGTGGTCAGGTCTTGAGATTGTTATTATTTGATACACAGAATTTTACCCTAGACATTTTATGAGTTAGTATGTAAATAGATGTATACCCCGGATTTAAATAATTAGCAAGTACGAAATAGCTAATAATGTCCATGTTTAGAGGGATTAAAGGGCTTTTTATATTAGGGGCTTTTTATATTTTTATTTTTATATTTTTATATTTTATATTTTTATCCATTAAATACGTCACACTTTTAAAGGGAGGGGTCAAGAAAATGTGACATGTTGTGACAAGGGGGAGTCACAAACTTATCTGTTACCGAAAATGGTTTTGATTTTTTTATTCGCTGTTAACAGTTACATAACTATTTTTTGTAATGAGAATCGTTTTTTTGTATCTATTTTTATTTGTTATGTGTTATAAATTTCTATTATTACTTTTGTAAATAATTTTTTTTTTGTTCAATTATTAAAAATGATTGCAATGTTTGTAGCGTTCGTTGAAAACAAAATTGGCAAATGTGTGACTCCACACCAAGAGAGAAGGGATTAGCCAAATGTAACCAAGTGTGACAAGGCCTCTTCCTTTTAAGGTAGGGGTCAAAAAGTCTCCATGTTAGTATGATGTAATTTATTAACATAGATGCGGATGAACGGCTTGCAGTAACTAAGTTTTATTCATCAGCACCTAATGTCGATTGGTTGAGTTGAGTTCAATGGCATGGCAATGTCCCCAGTTTTTTGGTGAAGTTCATTGTCTAGGTCTGTGATTACCCATCATTATGTCAGGGGTCATTTTAATCTAGGGTTTGAATTTGAATACTTTGAACTGACAGACTAGACAATGACACATTATCATTAGTGGATCTTAATGAGTTAGCTTAAGAGTCACTTGAACCCCCCTTAACTTAAGAGCTTAAAAGTAACTCTGGAGTTGCCGGCGTCCATAGGCTACGGACATTGCATACCACCAGGCGGGTCGAATGCTTGTTTGCCACGGATGTAGTATAAAAAATGAATCCGCCGCCACAAAGCGGCTCCTCAAATTTTTTTTTTTATACTACGTCGGTGCCAAACAAGCATACGTCCCGCTAAATATAGAGGATACAAAAGAATAGAGTTTTGAAGATACGAGTTTTTTTCAAAGTAGTGACGATATGTTATTTAAATGTTCATATCAAATTTCACCTTATTAGAGAATTTCGTTAGGCGACTAGGTTTCAGTGCCGGATCGTTCAAAGAACTCGATTCCCACCGGCTTGTCTAATTTCAGCCCGTTGAGTACTTTCAAGATCGGTTCATGGAGAAAAGGAAAGCAAAATTAGCTACGGGTTCCCTACGAATATTTGTGACGCGCCGCCACTGCTAGGTTTGTGACTTTACTCACAGAATTAGCATTTACTTATATGGGCCATTTTTTTTTGTCGATTTTATTGTTTTGCCAGATTTTGATAAAATATGGTAAGTTAGAAACGCTACTTATCCTAATAGGAAGAAACACGAAATCCTAATTTAGACCAAAAAATTTATTAAAATTACCATTGAGTTACGGGAAATTCAGTGGAAGATTTTGTAGGGCATACGGTGAAATTGTGCTTATGTTGTACTAGGGAATGCAAAAACCGGAGGTTTTTCAAAACCGGTTTTTTCTTCGGTTTTACCAAAAAAAAAACCGAAACCGGTTTTAGAACCAACAATTCTTAAATTCATCGCCATGTAATAAATAAATGATTGCATCACGTGTAAAAACGAATGCTAGTATAGTATATACACGATTTTATCACGAAATTAAAGACAGAATATCTGACTATTTTATTGTATTGTATGGGATTTGTCAAATGACTTAATGTTATTTGTAACTAGGAATAGGAACAAACCAATTTTATTTAAATTATTTTTTTGGTTTGTTGGTTAGACACCGATGGGATAGGTCATTTTTCTTAAATATATGACAATATCAATTTTTTTTTTTTTTATTCCAAAAAGGTAAGCATTTGACCACAATCTCACCTGATGGAAAGTGCCGATGTAGTCTAGGATGGAACATGCTTACCTAAAAGATGTCAATTCACTCTCGATTTAAAAAGGTCCAAGTTATAGTGGACTGGGAATAGATTTGCAGTGAATTCCACTCCTTAGCCGTACGCATGATAAAGCTGGATGCGTAGCGTTTAGTGCGAATCAGTGGTAAAGTAACGACGTAAGGGTGAAACGCAAGTCCGCGTCTAGTCCCACGGTGGCAGAACGGAGATGGGGGGATAAGATTATGTAATCCCATCGCACACTCCCCGAAATGTATCCTGTAGAATACCGATAAACAGGCTATCTTTCTACGGTGTTCTAGGCTCTGTAGTCTAGCCTCTACCAATCTCGCATCCCCAATAAGCTTCCTAGCGCGTTTGTCTATAGAATCTAGGGTGGCTAGCTGATACTTGGCGGATCCATCCCAAAGGTGACTGCAATATGTACTCCATACACGACCGGACTTGAGCTATGTAAAGCTGAAGAAGCTGCTCCGGTGTGAAGTACTGCTTGAGCTTAGAAAAGACGCCTAATCGTCTAGCTGCAGATTTAGCCAGAGATTCAATATACGCCCCGAAGCTCAGGTTAGATGAGATACTTGTGCCAAGTAGCTGGAGATGGTTGGATATCGGTACGGATACATCCCGGAAAGTCGGAGTCAGGTCGAAAGGACTCCGTTTCGCAGAGAACAGACACGCCTGTGTTTTGGTAGCGTTGAATTTGACCAGGTTTGCGTCGCCCCAAACGGATACTACCTTAAGTGTCAAATTCAAACGGTCTACCAAAGCCTGTCGATTAGATTGGACTTCCTCTTTTTTGGCCCGAGCATTGGAGAGATATCTGTCCACGACAGTGCTGTCATCGGCATACCCAAAAGTATCTGGGACTAGTATGTCGTTGATATGCAGCAGAAATAAGGTCGCGGACAGAACAGAGCCCTGAGGAACACCGGCATTAATAGCCGGATGGAACGTTCACTCAGGAAATTCTTAATCCAGTTGCACAGGCCGGCTGGTATCCCATATGCTGGAAGCTTGCTCACCAAACTTGCATGCCAGACCCGGTCGAATGCTTTAGAGACATCGAGAGATACCGCAAGGGATTCACCGTGCCTCTCAATTGCCTCGCTCCAAAGATGGGTAGCATGCACCAGAAGATCTCCGGTCGAACGACCCCCGCGGAAGCCATACTGAGAGTCGCTGAGTAAATCGTTATCCTCTAGGTGTGATAGGAGCCGCTTATTCAGTACACGCTCCATAATCTTGCAGAGTATGGAGGTGACCGAGATTGGTCGGTAATTGGCTGGGTCTGAACGACTACCTTTTTTGGGCACGGGTTGCACGTTTGCAAGCTTCCAACACGAGGGTACTACGCCATTTATAATTTAATGTTATTTGTCTTAAATCAAATGGCCCAATCCGAAATCTTGCTCTAAGTTTTTCGCTGTCTTCTAAGTTCTAGTATATATTCAAGTAGTTAATTCGTTTACTGTTACTACCTTCCTTTATAAAATATTTGCTAAGTTATTATGGATTTGTAAAGTAGGAAATAAATGAAACAAGCTTTGTTTTTACTCCATAATCAACTTTAATTAGTATTTGTACTATTAATCTCAATTAAACTTTTTTCTTTGGTTGGTAAGTCGTTATCACCGAACCAACAAAAGACTAAAGCTGCCATTGATATAATTGATTACGTGGAATTTTTCTACAGCGCATCGCATAATAAAATTATAAGTAAGACCTTTTATACCCATTTTTATTAAAAAGTACTCCTATACAATTTGTAGACCAGCACGGATGTCCTGCCACTGCCAGTACTTTATATTATTTAAATCTTTCGTATTTTTTTTATTTTGTACTGTAAAAATTCATTTAGCGTTACAAATGATCAAACTAACACAACACCACATTATTTGATTTGATGTCGATTCAATCGGTTTAGGACCGATTTATACCCTCATAATGAATAAAACATGCAACTTAGGTAAATAAAAAAACCGAAAAAAAACCGGTTTTAACCGGTTTTTTCGGTTTCGGTTAAAACCGGTTTGCATTCCCTTGTTGTACAGAATAAGGAACTCTATCTATCCATCAAATTTTATCGAAACCTGAGTAAAAAAAAAAAACAACAATATTAAAATGGCCCACATATATAGAGTTAAAGCATTGTACACAAATATTTATACTGTGCTCCTGGCCCCGGGTTTATCTCTAATTGCCCAGAAATTGCTTTCTATTATAATGTAATTTGTTATCGGATATAATAACGGAGGCAATATGGTTTCCGTGGCGGATTACAACTTATATTTATCAGTACTTTGAAGGTATTTTCATCACACTTCCTCGAAACAAATCTTATTTTACAAAGGCCTTTATTGATTCCCCGGGAGTTTTAGCTTTTTAAAAAATTAAATAACTAAATAAATCAAAATTGCAGTAGATTACATTTAAAAATGGCCCCTGCGGCATAGTACCGAAGATAGCGGCCGCATGCAGTTGCAGTTGAGCGAGGAAGCTGCTTCTTCGTCTTTGAAGAGACTAGAGCGCCATGGCCCCTCGGACCCGGGATCTCGAAGCGGAATGGAATAAAATTATGCTCGGCGCCGCCTGTATTTTCCTACCTTGACGTTAGTCTCTCCTTCCTAGCGTTGTCCCGGGATATTGCCACGGCTCATGGGAGCCTGGGGTCCGCTTGACAACTAATCCCAAGATTTGGCGTAAGCACTAGTTTTTACGAAAGCGACTGCCTTCTGACCTTCCAACCAAGAGGGTAAAACTAGGCCTTGTTGGGATTAGTCCGGTTTCCTCACGACGTTTTCCTTCACCGAAAAGCGACTGGTAAATATCAAATGATATTTCGTACATAAGTTCCGAAAACTCATTGGTACAAGCCGAGGTTTGAACCCGCGACCTCCGGATTGCAAGTCGCACGCTCTTACCGCTAGGACACCAGCACTTCCTACCTTGGCGTTAATCGTTACTTTTGAATTTTTTTCTAAACATTTGACTGCCAAAAACGTCAACTGATGCGCGTAGCTATTTAATATTAACCTTCGTGCATTCAAGGGTCACACGCACGACAGTCATGGCGTTGAAAGGGTTGAACACGGAAATACTATAATTGAGTGAGAGAGTAGTTAAGTGATTTTTAGAGTTAGTTCACTGTATTACCTGGTTGACGACGGTCCAGAAGGACCGGAAAGTGATGGGAGTAGATAACACCGTAGCCCAAAACCGGGAACAGTGGAAGGCAGACAAGGAGAACCTACCCCAGCTATAGTTCGTTTTTTTTTTTACCCTAGAGCTTAAATGGTCGCGCACTGTGCAGTTTAAGAGGAATTTCCTCCCGGCTGTGGAATGAGCTGCCTGCCGAGGTTTTCCCGAGGGTATACAGTATGGGGTTCTTCAAAAAAGCATTTACTTATATGTGTACAGGTTTTTAAAGGGTCGGCAACGCGCATGTAACATCTCTGGAGTTGCAGGCGTCCATATGCTACGGTGACTGCTTACCATCAGGCGGATCGTATGCCTGTTTGCCACCGACGTGGTATTAACATTAGCACCGGATTGCGCTCTTGACATTAGCACCGGAGTGCGACTTGATTGCGTGGCGATGGGCGGCTGTGAGAAGGGAATGTCTGAGATTCTGTGAGATGATGGATGCTAGGCCCTCAACTGTTGTTGTGTAGTTTTACGCTGTTAATTTATATAATTTCATGACGTATTGGTTGCGACTGTAATGTAAAAAAAAAAATTAGGATAAAGGTAAACAATCTTGACATGTTCTCTTAATGAAAAACACTGTTTAAAAATCTGTAACTATTACTTAAGAAAGCAATTTATAATTGCCATATATTTGCTGTGACTTATTTTTAAAATGTGTTTCTCAATAAAAATATACGTCCAAAACCTTGCTAATGCTAAAAACGACGAACTATAATGGTATAAGGCTTAGGACAACACGATTTGATCACAGTATTAATATAAGTTCTAGTAGAAAGCTGTGTGAGGACTTATATTTCAAACCAGTTCTAATTAATCAGAGTAAATGACATAATGAATCGCAAATTTATGCAATTATTCTAATTGCAGATGAGAGGAAGCTGTAATTGTTTCCTCCCATTCACAACTTGCGCGTGCGCGTGCGGCCCCCTACGATACGATCTATGCGAACTTTCGAGCGACATATTGGAATTGTATCAATAAAAATACATTAAAGCAGAATAGTTGTATTAGTTGCGCAGTGGAAGCGTGCTGGGCCCATAACCTGATAGATCTGGGCGTAAAAGGAAACTATGAGATCATATGAAGATATATATATTAAATAAATGTTTAACAAGCTGAAATGTCTGCGAACGATGCTATTAAGCTTAGAATTTTTTCATCATCTATTTATTGACAATAACAATATACATAATGGATATATACAGATGATTACTATAACTAGCTTATATCTAAAATAGGCCCTTGAGGCATTGTACCAAGGATGCCGGCGGCATTTCCTCGTTGTATCGCAATACTGATACGTTGTGCGAGGAAGCCGCCAGCTCTTCGGTCACCAGTTACGTCAATAAATTTAAATGTGGACGAGTATGATGTGATGATGTGGATTATGGATGAGGTCTTGGTGGCTCAGATGGCAGAGCGCTGGAGTATCGATCCAGATGCTGTGAGTTCAAGTCTCACCCAAGACAGTATTTTTTCCACATTTAAATTTATTCTAAGCTCGATATATACACGGTGCTCACGAGGAACCCGAAAGATTTAAACCACGTACTTCTGAGGCCAAAAGACCGAAAAAATGTTATATGACAAAAAAAATTTTTGTTTTGTTCTTTTTTTTAATTTGTACATAAAAAGTTAATGTTATGGTAAAACTGGCACTAAAAATATTTTTTTACGTTTTTTTTTGTAAAAACTAGTTATTGCAAAGGTTACTTGTCACTTTTTGACATCTATCACTAAGGATATTTAGACTACGCCCCAAAATGGCATCATCGCGATCAAAAAGGCGTTTTGCACTAAGTTACGATAAGAAGATGTTTTTTTTACATTGGTATTAACTCTGAAACTAGGCCAAATCCAGAAAAGTATAAGTATATGATTTTAGTCTCTAAATGTGATCAGTAATACACTGTGAAAATCTTTTGGGTTCCTCATGAGTACCGTGTATATTGTCTAGAGAATAAGCACTGATACAAATTTTGACTATTCAGCTGCAAGGTCGAAAAGATTGTGACGGCATCACGCACGCGAACAAAAGCTGTTTATATTATTCAAACATTTAAACTTGTTCCACGCGCGTTTATGCAGTTACCTATAAAACAAGATTCTTTCAGTTTACGAAGACATATTCTAAGATAAATTACTGTGGAGTCCGCTTGGCAATTAATCACAATAATTAGCGCTGGGACTATTTTCTACGAAAGCGACTGTCACCTGATCTTCCAACCCAGAGGGAAAACTAGGCCTTATTGGGACTAGTCCGGTCTCATGATGTTTTTTAAATGTGGACGAGGATGATGTGATGATGTCGATTTTGGATGAGGTCTTGGTGGCTCAGATGGCAGAGCGCTGGAGTATCGATCCAGAGGCTGTGAGTTCAAGTCTCACCCAAGACAGTATTTTTTCCACATTTAAATTTATTCTAAGCTTGATATATATATTGTCTAGAGAATAAGCACTGATACAAATTTTGACTATTCAGCTGCAAGGTCGAAAAGATTGTGACGGCATCACGCACGCGAACAAAAGCTGTTTATATTATTCAAACATTTAAACTTGTTCCACGCGCGTTTATGCAGTTACCTATAAAACAAGATTCTTTCAGTTTACGAAGACACATTCTAAGATAAATTACTGTGGAGTCCGCTTGGCAATTAATCACAATAATTAGCGCTGGGACTATTTTCTACGAAAGCGACTGTCACCTGATCTTCCAACCCAGAGGGGAAACTAGGCCTTATTGGGACTAGTCCGGTCTCATGATGTTTTTCTTCACCGAGAAGTGAGTAGATATCAAATGATATATCGTACAAAATTTTCGGAAAACTCATTGTTACAAGCCGGGGTTTGAACCCGCAGCTTCCGGATTAAAAGTCGCATGCATGTACTTCTAGGCACGCCTGTACGCGGCCAAGTGCGAGTCGGACTCGCCCATGAAGGGTACCGTACCATTTATGACGTATTAAAAAAATTACTTACTAGATCTCGTTCAAACCAATTTTCGGTGGAAGTTTGCATGGTAATGTATATCATATATATTTTTTAGATTTTTCATTTTGTTATTTTAGAAGTTACATGGGGGGGGGGGGGGACACATTTTTCCACTTTGGAAGTATCTCTCGCGCAAACTATTCAGTTTAGAAAAAAATGATATTAGAAACCTCAATATCATTTTTGAAGACCTATCCATAGATATCCCACACGTATGGGTTAGATGAAAAAAAATTTTTTTTTTAATTTTATGACGTATTAAAAAGAAACTACTTACTAGATCTCGTTCAAACCAATTTTCGGTGGAAGTTTGCATGGTAATGTACATCACATATTTATTTTTTTGGTTTAATATTCTCTTATTATAGAAGTTACCGGGGAGGGGGACACACATTTTCCCACTTTGGAAGTATCTCTCGCGCAAACTATTCAGTTTAGAAAAAAATGATATTAGAAACCTCAATATCATTTTTGAAGACCTATCCATAGATACCCCACACGTATGAGTTTGATGAAAAAAGATTTTTTGAGTTTTGGTTCAAAGTATGGGGAACCCCGAAAATTTATTGTTTTTTTTTTCTATTTTTGTGTAAAAATCTTAATGCGGTTCATAGAATACATCTACTTACCAAGTTTGAACAGTATAGCTTTTATAGTTTCGGAAAAAGTGGCTGTGACATAAACGGACAGACAGACGGACATGACGAATCTATAAGGGTTCCGTTTTTTGCCATTTGGCTACGGAACCCTAAAAACTAGCCTGGTAGCGCTAATTTTTTAAGCATTGTTTTTAAAAATTTTGACAATCTTCAAAAGCCCACGCTGCTAATTTAAATTATTATAATTAATTAAATTATTTTAATTTAAAGACAATCAAAAAGTAGATCACTAAGACAAAGCGCTATTACGCCCACACTACAATTACAAGTTACATAAAAAACCGCGAAGTAATTCGACGCATGCGTGCAATATGGTGGGTCATTTGTCAAACTGACTATTCCCGTCGCCTCTTCAAGAGCCTCTTCGCCAGAGCTCAACGAGGGGAAGCGGGTTTAGGTTCGGCAACGCGCATGTAACTCCTCTGGAGTTGCTGGCGTACATAGGCTACGGAGACTGCTTACCATCAGGCGGGCCGTATGCTTGATTGCCACCATCGTAGTATAAAAAAAACATTGTCGCCCAGGGACACATGCAATACCAGAGGGGTTGAAAGTGCGTTACCGATCTTAAAGATGGGAATACGCTCATTATTGATGTTCAGTACCCCTAGTGTAAATAAATTCGATTTTGAAACGTGACGTACGCGTTTGCGTTTAGTCTCATTTTGTATTGGATTTAGAAAGAGCGCGCCAAGCGGGACGTTTTGGAAACTCAAAATCCTATACAAAATGAGACTTAACGCAAACGCGTTCGTCACGTTATGAAGTCGATAAAATTTACACTAGGGGTACAGTTCAGTTCAGTTCAAATATACTTAATTCATGTAGGCCTAGCAACAAGTACTTATGAATAGTAAGACAGTATTACATATAATTATCTTAAGCTAATTATCGGAGCAATTTATTGATGTTGTAAATATTATTCCATATATAATACTAATGAATATAATTCATACGTCATACAAAAAAAAAAAACAATTGTATAAAAAATACTAGTCTAGAATGTTTCTAGAATAAAATCTAAATGTCAAACAAATATAATAAAAAATAAAAACAACAAAGGAAGTACATGCATTGGAATATCCATTTCATCATCATTATTCAAATATAATAAATAATTAATCATTTCGAATCACAATTAATCCCACGTTGTTTTATCATTCATGTAGTCTTGTGTGGTGTGGTATAATAAGCTTTAGAAATAAGTTTACGCTTTACATGATTCTTAAATTTATTAATTGAATGATGGTTGAATTTTTCAATTGATGGTTTGAAGGTCGTATCGATCCGGAAATACCGCGAGAACAGTTCATTATTTAGGTACTTTGCAAAGTTGTGTTGATTTCCATAAGAGGCCCACTGATTACCAGTTTTCACAGGACGATATCGGCCTGTCAGTTATTCGCGAATTTCGCGATGATCAGCTTTTGCGAATAACTGACAGGCCGAGATCGTCCGGCGAACCGGTAATCAATGGGCCCCTTAATATTTCGAAATTTTTGCAAGCGCCATTTTCAGGAATCGACTGATGCATCAGTCAAGATTATCTCATCAACAAGCTTAAATTATTATAAAAGACAAAAAAAACGCGACTGCTTAAAAAAATTGCGGACGCCATTTTCACAATTTATGTAGCCTATGCCACTACACTTATTATTTCCACCGATTTTTCGCCCCTACACTGTTTTTTTTTTAATTATTTGAATATTTGTTTTCTGATGATGTATTATGGATGCTAAACTGTAACTTAAGAGGCTGTCAACACCCAATGTCCTTGAAATTGATGTTACTTAAACAGTTTTTTAAGAAAGACTATTTGTTTTAGTCAAGTAAGAAAAATATATGTTCATATTAATTATATTTCAAAGACCGTGGTTGTACTCGATACATGATTGAACGAAATCGGCTCGATAGAAAATAATTGCAAAGATTGGTCTTAAAATCACAATTAAACGGTTCTATGTCTTTATTGTTTTGACTTATGGGTCTGCAATTAAAATCACAATTTCAAAACATTTATATCTAAACCGCTATTGAGTAAAAGATTACACTAATAATCCACTTTATTTTATTTAAATATTGTTCTTATTATTCCCTTGCCCAGGCCCAGTAACATGCGACAGTGCTATCTCATTTACTCCGATACAAATAGACAGTGTGCGCGCTTTAGGTATTGACAGCCTCTTAACCAGAGATCTAACTTACACTGGTCATGAAGCGCGTGCTCTTCGGCAAATAGAAACAACAGCTCCGCGCGCGCCGACACGCCGACAAGACAATCGCTTGCGCAACCCTAAACCAACAGACAGCGGTGATTGATTAAAAACTTTATTCTTTTGTTGATGTACACCGCAATTAGGGGGCAAAGGTCGCGCCGTAAATATCTGCACACGATGGTGGTACGAAATATGTGCTTTTGAACTTTAAATGCAAAGGATGCTAGTCAATCTTGTATAAATGTTATTAGTTTTGTGACGTGTAGTCGCCATCAGATATATCGGAGCGGCCAAGGTGCTCACAAATATCTGAAGTAATTTGAACGTCTCTATTGGCAAGGCGTTAGAGTGCATGTTCCGATATTTTTGAGCACCTCGACCGCTCAGATATATCTGATGGCGACTGTACAGTCATCATCGTTGTTGCGCTGTTCCTGGGGGTCCGCTTGGCAACTAATCCCTAGTTTTTACGAAAGCGAATACCATCTGAAGTATCTGAACTTCCAACCCAGAGGAGAAACTAGACCATATTGGTATTTGTCTGGTTTCCTCACGATGTTTTCCTTCGCCGAAAAGCGACAGGTAAATATCTAATGATATATCTATGCTACATAGGGTAATTCCGGGGTAGATGGCCATAAGGGCGAGATGGCCAATCGAAATATTTCATGGTTCTACGGCTAGATGTCGCTAGTTTTTGTTTTAGTTCGCCGCGCGTCGTGAGTGGGAGCAAGGGTATGGCAAATATTTTGGCGAAAAAAAAAGAAAAAGTAAGTAAAATCTGTGTTGATTATTTTGACAAGTGAAAATATTTCAAAGGAGGTTCATGTTTTAACTTGTGGTGATGTTAGTTTCTCATAATATTGGTGTTTTTTGTTTTTATTGCAAAGTATACGGATGTCGTTATGTTCTAACCTCAAAATTATGCAGATCGAGTTTTGACTTGTTTTCTTTTTAGGTGTGGTCATCTCTCCCGGAAGAAAAGGAGAGATGGCCAGATTAAGTCGGTATGTCATGGCCATATGGCCATCATACACTGATGGTGCAAAAATGATGCCTTATTCATATAATTAATTTTTTTTTTATGCCAACAAGTACAAGAGAAAAGCAGTAGCTGTCAGAGGTAATTGGTCAGAACTTTCACTTAAAGCTACTATTAGTGCTGTGAAAAATGATGGGTTATCCGTGCGAGCGGCGGCTATCCAGAACCAAATACCACGAAAAACGTTAGAAAGAAGATTGAAGAAGAATAATGACAAAAAGGGGCCTATGGGACCATCTTCTTCGTTTGGAAAAGAAAATGAGGATAAACTGGTAGCTCACATCAAAGCTAGCATAAAGTCTAATGTTTCAAAGCCTGGCACTCCGAAAGAACGTCTGCTCAATAAAAATCCAGACTACACCCCATCACGAATTTTACACGATATATCACCTATCCCACAAAGACTCGCTGAAATTCGCAAACGAGCTAAGCAAGTGGGAATGCTACTGACTTCGGAAGCACATATCGGTGCTATAAAATGCGCTGAGGAAAAGAAAATTAAAAAAGAGATCAAGAAAATACCCGGAAACTCCATTAAGAAGGAAGGACAGGCAAAAAAGAAAACGGCTCGGGTAAACAAAAGAAAGGCTATCCGAAGGCTGTCGGATAGCAGTGGCGATGTCCCGCTTGCCATAATATCGAAAAACAAGAAGAAAAAGAACTTGAAAGGGGAGGATAAGTGTCGTGGATGCGGAGAAAATTATTACGAAACTCTTCTTGTTGAAGATTGGCTCCAGTGCTCGATTTGTATGTTTTGGGTTCATGAAAATTGCACCGAATTCGACGATGCATGCTCCAAATGTGGCCAGGAAAAGAAGAAGCGCCTCAGTACCAAAAATAAGACTGAAGACATACAATAATTTAGAGTTAGGTTATGGCCATCTTTCCCATACTGGTATGGTCATCATACCCAGATACCCCGGGAGAGATGGCCAATAGTGATTTTTTTTTAAAACGATTTTTCAATCTGATCTCAATAGAAAATATTTTTTGTTTGTTTAATTATCTAACGTTGATTGTTCAAAGTTTATAAATAAATAAAGATTTCTTTGATTACTCATATACTTTTTTTTTTATAACGTTCTAAAAAAACTATGGCCAACTACCCCGGAATTACCCTATGTTTCGGAAAACTCATTGGTCACTCCAGCCGGGGTTTGAACCTGCTACTATAGTTGTGCCGTTCTCGAGAACGTTCTCAGTTTTGTTATGGGGAATGTTCTCTTGCGAGCACATTCTCTATAGTAAACGGAGAAATTTTTCGAGAACGGTACCTGCAATCCAACTTCCGGATTCAAAGCTGGGTCAAAATTTTCATTGTCTTATTTCTCACCATTCTGTCACGCGTGCATCTCCCACTTCTATCAAATAAATAAAAAAAGTCGAGTGCATTTTACGTTATATTTTAAGATAAGATAAGATAGATAAGATAATCATTTATTTCATTTCAATCTTAGTTGGTAAATACACAGTGGTCGAGTCCTCCTATTAGGTATGAAGTACCTGTGTCAGGAGACCTCGCTCTTCCAGATTACAGACACAGAGACTACACTACATTTTACATGAGAAAAATTATACCTAAGCTAAATTTTATCTCGTACAAAAAGACTGCGTCACATTTTTTGGGGACAAAAAGGCAAGACAACGAAAAGAATTTTGACCCAACTACAGCTTCCATTATATTAATACTACGTCGGTGGCAAACAAGCATGCCGCCTGATGGTAAGCAGTCTCCGTAGTCTATGTACGCCTGCAACTTCAGAGGAGTTACATGTGCGTTGCCGACCCTAACACTCCACACCCTGTCTGAGCTCTGTCAACCACTGGGGAAGTACCTCCACCTTACAGAAAACCGCAGCCAAATAACACTAGACCCTACTCATAGTGTTGTGTTCCTGCCGGTGAGTCTGGGAGAATCAATTTTTTAGCGTCACTCGTTGCCATGGTTACGATTAGTTGTCCAGGGGACAAAAGTTCATTGAAATACTGATTTTATGGTACTTAAATTAATTAAACTTGCGTTTTTGTGGTCGTTATAACCAATGTTCATAATGGGCCCCCTACTAAGCATGTTAATAGAACGGCATACAACGTCTCTTCAAACAAACTGTGCCACTGTTGTCCCTTGGACAACGGGACAGGATAACAAAACAAAAAAAGTTGATTCACCCAACTCCTATGGAGTTGCAGGCGTACATAGGCTACGGAAACTGCTTACCATCAGGCGGGCCGTATGCTTGTATGCCGTATAAAAAAAAAACCACTACTACTCACTACTCATCGGCAGGAACACAACAATACGTACGTTTACGTAATACGTTTGAAATTAGATAAACAGGACAAATCAATAACAAATTCAACACCCGATCAATCATCCGCACACGCCAACATTTCCGTTACGTCACGTCACGTCACGTTGCGTCACGTGACGTGACGAAAACGTGTAGTTCCGCACAACATGGTTCGTGTTCGTCAAATGATAGATAATGCCGCTTGTGAAATGGTTTAGTTGGTGGAGCAAAATTGTTAGGGTGCCGAGAGGTCGATTTTTGCAACTTGTTTTGAAATATTTGTGTTTGAAACAAATAATACATAATAATCATTGCTTGGGGCTTTTGATATTGTAATCCCTTTAAGGTGTGGCATGAAGCGCTGGTAGCCTAGCGGTAAGAGCGTGCGACTTGCAATCCGAAGGTCGCGGTTTCAAACCCCGGCTTGTACAGTCAGCATCAAAAGTAGCGGATGAAACAACGCGTCAAAAGTATCTGATATTCCGGATAACTTTTCCAAAAAAAATTTTTTTTTTAAAATTCGCGCTCAAAAGTTTATCTTTTACAGTCTTAGTTGTTCTATATTAAAGATATCACTTTTTGTTAAGCTGTTACAGAATGGTAGTTACTTATGGAACGTTATTTGATCCGCTAGTTCTGATGCTGACTGTACCTATGAGTTTTTCGGGACTTATGTACGAAATATCATTTTATATTCACCAGTCGCTTTTCGGTGAAGGAAAACATCGTGAGGAAACCAGACTAATCCCAATAAGGCCTAGTTTATCCTTTGGGTCGGAAGGTCAGCGGCAGTTGCTCTCGTACAAACTAGTGTCTAAGGCAATTCTAGAGATTATTTACCAAGCGGATCCCAGGTCCAATGAGCCGTGGCAAAATGCCGGAAAAACGCGAGAAGAATCCCCTTGAAGTGTTTCTCTCTAAGCTTTTTTTTTACATTTATACTAAAATGGCCATCGGGTTGGACAATTGGAGTATTCGAACTGCCATTTTAGTTGGTATATAGAATATAAAAACGAGTATTAACAACCATATTTATTACTGGATGCTTTGCTTTTAAACCCTTGGAGCTTTTTCGAACAATGGAAATCATGAAGTCCGACTTAAATTTCATTTCCAGTTTTAATGTAATATGATTTAGGCATAAAATTGGTAGTATAATATAGGAAGCTATCTTAAATAATTTTAGGTAAGTTAGATTTTTAGGTAGTTCTATTCTATTATATTCTATAGGTATACTTAACTACTGACCGAAGTGCTGGCGGCTACCTCGTAGAACGTATCAGTATTGCGATAGAACTAGGAAATGTCGCCAGCTTCTTTGGTACAATACCTCAACTTCAGGGGCTATTTTAGATTTAAGCTAGTTATAATAACATCACTGTATATATCCATTATGTATACATACTCTCTACAAAAACATTATACTTTTATTATAAATATACTACAGAAATGAACTCTATACTTCATAATATATGTACTTACCTCCACCATGTTATATGGATCCTCGTTGACCTCTTTTAATTATTTAATTGGTATACAGAAGCTTAATCTTTTCATACTTGTTACACTATCTAGATGGAAAAGAAAGTTAAAATCTTTAAATTTCACGCTACACAACTATTTCCCCAAAAGATTTACGCAAGCAACCATATTTAACGGCTATAAAGACCGTAATAAACCAAAACTTTACATGCCGGCTTATTTTTGAAGACGTTGACAAGATCATGCAATCGGATAACGCATAACTGACTAAACAGGCAGCTATTGAAACCATAGATTAAATCTAATAGCACAACATGCCCTTTTTAACAAATTTACACCTTAACGTAAACAGAACAAGATTCAAATTTAGAAAAACAAATTATGTCGCGCGTTCACGGAGTATGTCGCAATTAAAAAAAAGTGCCGCAATTACATGAGTGTCGAAAGTCTTCTTAAACGCATGGGGGCAACGTACGGAGCTCCGCTTTGATTAATTAGGTGCGAGCGAGAGATGTATAAAAACGTTTGGCGACTGTTTTTTGGACACGTGTGTTTCTGTTGAACGATTAAGATGTTTTCGGTTCTTGCATATTCCATTTTCGATGGTCGCGGTAGGCCCTTAGCATTGATTTTATATTATCAATTAAATTGATCAATGTCAAAAAGCCTATTTGAATAATAACATAAATAACTCGACCTCGCTCTAATTATACCTACTAACATGTCATTAAGTAACATGTGCGTATGGTGTCTATATTTGACAACGTATTTAAACTTTACGTTTTTCTACTTTAAACAATGATGCCAAGTAAGTCTATTGTTTAAAAATGTCTAAAAGTGTTTGCTATCGTTTTAGGGTATTGTAAACAGATGGCCCGCTTTATATTTATAAAATTAAAAAAAGTGCCGAAAGATCAACCTGCGATGATTTTGGACAAACAGATTTAGCTTGAATGCTTTTTCATAAACAGATTTTAAAATTCTGGTAAACGGTCAATATGCCAGCCTCATAAACACAATACAGACGCATCAAATTACAAATGTAAGCTAAGTCCGCTCATACGTCGTTAGTTAGATTTAATCTGTTATTTTTTTAATAATTGGGTACTTGTCACATGTTGAATATTATAACAAAATTTAGTTAAATTGATAGAAAATGAGCCATCCATTATAAAAAAGTGGAATTTAAAAAATTATATTGAGATTATAAAAAATACAATCCGAAGTCTCAAAAAATATATTTTTTTTGTCTTTCAAAAATAGAAAATAAAATGGTACCATTCGATTCCTTACATTTTATTGAAAAATAAATTGTATGACAACTATACACATAAACGCAATATTTGAGGGTCAAAATGGCAATTTCCTCGATCTTCCATACATTTAGGACAGACTTATATGATGTGACGTCACATTACCTTATCATTTTGTTAGAGGCGTTTCCAAAAGCCAAATTGGCTAATTGACAGTTTTTTTGCAAACAATGTCAAATGATCTTGATTTTCCTGAGGATCAAATGTCTATATAAGACTCATGGCATTTAAGCAACACAAAGGTCAGAAATGAGAGTTAAAGTCTGACGCTCGCACTCGACGATTGAAACGCCTCTAACAAAATGATATTGTAATGTGACGTTACATTACACTAGTCTGTCCTAAATGTATGGAACATCAAGGAAGTTGTCATTTTGACCCTGAAATATTGCGTTTATGTGTATAGTTGTATACAATTAATTTTTCAATAAAATGTAAAGAATCGAAAGGGGCCATTTTCTGTTTTGTTTTTGAAAGTGATTTTTTTTTTTTGAGAATTTGGATCCTTATATTTTTTTATAATCTCAATATAGTTTTTAAATTCCACTATCCATTTAGCTAAATTTTGTTATAATATTCAACATATATCAAGTACCCAATTGTCAAAAACGCGTTAAATGGACAGCCATAGACTATCCTAAGTAATATTTAACCCTTTAAAGGTGACTGAAAAAACCCACAATTCAAGCCTCATTGCAATTTCATACTTCTATAACATCTACGTAATAAACAAATGCAAAAAAATGATGAAATATCATTTTTGCCTTACAATACAGATTAGGTATTACGTATACTATAAACGGGACAAAATTATTTTCGTTCGTTTGGTTTTTGTCCCCAAAAAATGTGACGGAGTGTAGCTTTTTGTATGAGATAAAATTTAGTTTCTATTGTGTGTGTGTGTGTGTGTGTGTGTGTGTGTGTGTGTGTGTGTGTGTGTGTGAGAGAGTGAGATTGTGTTGGGGGGGGAGGAGGTATGTGTGTGTTATGTTAGGATGTTATCTTAATAATGTTTTCTGTGTCTAAAAACGATAAATTCATCATATTAATTGTTAAGAGCTTTTTTACTTCTACGACCGAATATTCTTTATAATTGTACAAATTAACTAGACGATTATAGATTCGGGGGTGCAGAAAGACTGAAAAACGATGTGCAAATGTGGTTTTGACGGCATTCGTAGGAATTTTAAATATTCGATTTTTGAGTAATCTATTGTAGTTAGATGAGTTGAGAACCATTTTGTGTACCGACAAAGACACCCTCAGAAGATAGAGCTTCCGAACACTGAGTACTTGAGCGTCATTGTACAAGTCCTTCGTAGGGTACCTAATTGATACACATTGAGGTACACACTCATACACAGCATAAATATTATAGGGACGTTTTTACACAAATTGACTATGTCCCACGGTAAGCCAAGAAGGCTTGTGTTGTGGGTACTCAGACAACGATATATTTAATATACAAATACTTAAAGACATTGAAATAAGTAGGCATGTATTAACCAGAGTTTGACCGTCACGCCACAGCCGCCGTCTGTCTCCATGCAGAACCGTGCTAATGGCATTTTAATTTGCGGACATTTAAATATTGTTTTTGTCTAAACGTTCATTTCTTTGTTCGCAGGTTCGTTTCGCTCCGTGCCCGCATGCGATGTCTAAGTATTAGCATAGTTATTAGAAAGTATGTAAGAAAACATTTCATTTTGCTGATACTGGTAATGTAAGTTAAATGTATAATAGGGTTGTTTCCATCTACTAATCTTAGGGCAGAATTGTATCCCAATAAATTCTTTTGGATTATAAGAACATGTTAAACTACTTTTAAAGGACCTGTAATGACCATATTTTTGTAAATATTGAATTTAAAATATATTTTGGCACACGTCACGTGACCAAACTCGAAACGTTATTGAAGATTCTGATGACGTCACAACTCTCGGATTGACACTGTTGACAGTTAGGCGATAAACAACAAATGACAAATGTCAGTTGACAGTTCGTGTCTTCTACGTGTACAATTTTCGTACGTCACACAATTTTCAAAGAGCGTTTTGGGCGCGAAAGCATCTGTCCAAATATATTTTGTTAATTTAACATATTTAAAGCCGTTTTTAGTATAAAAGTTGAATTTTAGGGCAACTTTTAGTTAGTATAGAACGTAATACAAGCGTTTCAAAAAATTGGAAACAACCCTATTACCAGTTAACTGTGTAACAGTAACCAACAGTTTATGCAGTAGATAATAGACACCCCGTGTCTGAGTAATAACTCGAAATCAAAATCAGCTCGACGTTCTCAATCAACATGACGAATGTATGTCATAATCATGGAAATGATGACAACATTAATACAAATAGTGTAACAATGAGCAAGATTGGCTATTTTATTTGACAGATGACACGTGTCAAATGTTTATACATTAGGTCGCAGCACGTAGATAGTGAAGTTCGCCTTAGTTTTTAATGGGGGACTGTGAAGTTAGCACAGTAGCTGCAGTAACCCTGCAAACTTCACTTAATTCTGAAGCTTACTGTACATAGCGAAGAAGCAGCAAGTAGTAATACTAATATAATGCTATCGTCATTGGTAATTCATATGGAACCCGAAGGTATATTTTGAGATTGCATTTGTCTATAGGCCTCACAGTTTTAAGTTCTTGTGGCGTATCTGTTCATTTCTACTCTATCTTGCTTGTTATTTCTTGAATTGGCAAGAAAATGTGTCGTTAAACCTAACCCACATTCTTTTCGTCTATAAAAAACAGGGCCTATTTTACAATTAGAACCCTCTTGCCAGACAGGAAAGTTGATATTAAAACGTATTATTTTCTTTACAATTTCAACATAATTTCAACCAATCCTTGAGTGGAAAAGTAGAAGGATCATTTACCTGCCAAACGTCAACGCGAACGTTTGACGTTTCGTCTCTCGCTCGTAATTGCATGCTATCACGCTCACTCATGCGTGTACACCGTTATTAGTTTCGATAGCCGGCGGCTAAGTTCGAATTGAAATATGGAACACTTTATGAAATTAAGTTTATTTTTTAATTTATTGTACTATTACTATGTTCCGTTATTTCATCCTGTGAGGTTTTAAATGGTAGCAGTTAAAATATAGTATTTTATACAATTGTGATAATAGAGAGTTTTTTAGTGGGTTGAGTTGCCTAAGTAAAGTACGAGATTGAAAAGCTTGATTATATCACTATTGTTAACCGACTTCAAGAGTTCAAAAGGCAAAAATTCGGTGTGTATGTTTTTATACAATACTTTTTCTACGAGTCATCTAAAATAACACTTTTTTTACTATAAGATCTAAATAATAAATGAAAATTGGTAAATGTCTCAATAGACAAAAATGTAGTATAAAAGACATAAACGCGCGAAGTCCACCGCCCGCCCGTCCCCCGTTTAGGCTACGTACGCACTAAGCGGCTAGCCGCGTGCGGACAGCCGCATGACGGTTAAGAATGTATGAAACCGCAACCATAAATACTGAACGTACTAAGCGGTCCGCCGCAACCGCACGCGGCTGGCCGCATAGTGCGTATGGGGCCTTAGTCTTTTTATTGGGAGCGCGGCGGCACGTGATTGGTCTATTTTTTTAATAGTTGAATATAGCGTATCGAAATGAATATTATAGTTAAGTTGGGAGCCCTATACATGAAAAGTACGCAATTATAGTTTGGTATACGAAATCATAATTCAACCATTAACAGTCGACGAGTAGAAAAAAGTAGTTTTTTGTATTGTTTATAGCAGTTCAGTTTAACTTATCAACTACAGTGGGCTCAAAGAGCATAACGGACAAAATGAGATTTTTTGGTTTTCACAATTTTCTAGGAAGCTGCCCAATTAAAATAAATCTTGTATGGCAACAGTGGAGACCAATTATGGACCCAACTGGGAATTATGTTATAATAATCGAATTGTTATCACACCGTCTTCCAATCAAAGAGTCTAAATTACCCTACATAATTTAACCGAATTTCAACTTTAAACGCATTTTCATGGAGTTCAAATCGCTGTGAGACGTATTGGGATGAAGGATAGCTGTAAGGTAGTTGGTGATCGATTTAACAGTTAATATTCGTCGTCGACACGGGTTCACACGTATTACAATGTCGCTTATTAATTCTGATCGATATGTATCCACATAGGGTTGTCAGCCAAGTAGTAGAATATTGGTTAAAAAATTGCAAAATGTTTCAAAAAGTCAGGAAGCTTTCAAAAACTTACAAAAAAATCATTTACAGTACATATGGGGCTACTTTATAGCACTAGTGCGAGAAGTAGCATATTACGTTACTGTGTCGAACATTTAAAGGGCCATATGTACTGTAAAACGTTGTACGATACATGTGCGAATAGGTAATTCGCAACTCGTGTCGATTTAAAACACTCCCTTCGGTCGTGTTTTAATTTATCGCCACTCGTTTCGAATTTCCTATTTTTCGCACTTGTATCGTAATGTACTATTTAATAATTCCCAAATGTCAAGTATATAATAAGTACAATAACCATATAAATACATAACGCATGCTTCGTCATAGTTGCTACACAAAAATAGTAACCACAACATGCTTCGTCAAAAAAAAAAAAACATGCTATTCTTAACAATTAAGTCCCGAACTGTTACCGGTCTGTCCCAAACGTCCTAAATATGCTAGCTGCATTGCCACGCTGAATAGTCAAAGATATGTTGGACCAGATAAGAGCCACACAATTTGACAATTTGCTTAAAATTTTAACAATAGCTTTATTTTATGGTACATTTTAAACTTATGTTAGATTCGCCAAACTTACGTTTAACTGCGAAATGAGGCACTCAATTTCAACGTTAGTACCTTAATCTAAATTATATGATTAACTTATAATACTAAGGTTAATACATAATTATATCATATTAACACAGTATAAGTTGTTGTTGTATATTTACCTATCATATTTATTAATCTTTCTATTGAGAACATGTCCAACATTCGAGAACTTTCTGTGTAGCTTTTCGTTTCGCCAAGTTGCACATTAATAGGTACATTGTTCCTGGAATCTGTCCGTAGTGAAAGCTTTGAAATTTTGAAATCTTCCCGTCAACGCAATAGTGATAACCCTGTTCAGTGTAACAATGTAGATACCTACGCGATCCATGTGTGTGCGAATCTGACAGATCGCCCATCGATACTGAGCGATGACGAGTTGTTTAATCGATAGTTACATCGCGTGCAGATGTCGAGTCAAAATCGCATGTGGGCCCCCTTATGTTGACGACCGGTTTGGCCTAGTGGGTTGTGACCCTGCCTACGAAGCTGATGGTCCCGGGTTCAAATCCTGGTAAGGGCATTTATTCTTGTAATGAGCATGGATATTTGTTCCTGAGTCATGGGTGTTTTCTATGTATTTAAGTATTTATAAATATATTTTATATATTATATATATCGTTGTCTAAGTACCCTCAACACAAGCCTTATTGAGCTTACTGTGGGACTTAGTCAATTTGTGTAATGATGTCCTATAATATTTATTTATTTATGTGATGGAGCTACATCTATCTGAATTAACCGATGAGGCTGATAAAGTTCTTTTTTGAGGAACACTTTGGCAATTTCTTTCCTGGAATCTCCTAACAGTAATGCTTTGTAGAATTCTAGGGTCATCAAACATGTTTTTTTAAGCTACAAATTTTAATGTATGTCTAAAAATACGGGTGACAATATACCTAACCACTCTAGGTCCATGGGGTCCCAGCGCGACGCGTCTGGTTGACGTAACTGGTGACCGAAGAGCTGGTGGCTTCCTCGCACAACGTATCAGCATTGCGAATATTGCGATACAACGAGGAAATGGCGCCATCCTTGGTGCATGCCTCAAGGCCAGGGCCTATTATAGATTTAAGCTAGTTATAGTAATGCCTCTGTATATATCCATACTGTATATTATTATTGTATTATTATTGTAAGAAGATTGTTGATCATGTGTGATGTCCTGTAACTGATGGAATAATTTTAAATGTAAAATCGAATCTAACTTTTAAGTACTAACACTATTTTTAAGAATGTACTAACAATAATATCATTGGTTTCTTAAATTAAATGAAATAAATAAATAAACCAAGTCCAAAGTGAAGTGAAGTAAATAAAATGTTCTTGCGAACCCTTGTTACACTGACGTTTTTTCATAAATTTTCACTCGACCATATCAGTTCTCGTTCATTCGTCATACTACCGAACGATTCGTTAATCCCATCAATAGTTCATTCGGTCATCCAGATGTTATCGAATTTGGTTGCGCAAGCCACTTGTTCTAACGGCTAATTTGCTCTATAGCTATAGTACAAGCACAGTGATGGACAGCAAAATTTTGTTATTTTGTAACTAAATTCCGAACTTACTGAGGAATTTGTAACTATCCTATATTTAGACAGAAAAAAGATAAGTACAAAATAGGCCATTGGCGTAACTAGAGTTCCTGTAGGTTTGCGCAAGTCATTATCGATAGAGATCAGCAATTTTTAGGGTTCCGTAGCCAAATGGCAAAAACGGAACCCTTATAGATTCGTCATGTCCGTCTGTCTGTCCGGTTTTAAATTACGCACCCACCCCCACCTCAGAGTAGTTACTTCTTCTTCTTCCTCGCGTTATACCGGCATATTAACACGGCTCATGGGAACCTGGGGTCCGCTTAACTAAATCCCAAGATTTGGCGTAGGCTTTGGTGTCTTGGAGGAGCACACGGTTTAAAATCCTCCGGTGATCCTAGGGTAGCGGTTTTTTGCTTGATCTCTTCTTTATACCTCACCCATGAAATTTGTGATAACAGACGGCCAATACCATTTTTTTTATTGAAATAGTGTCCAAAATTTACGTAAACTAGTATAGGTATTTTGCCTAATAAGCTACACTACACTACAAGGGTACCAGGTTTTATTTTACTCGATTCTGTAATTTTGCCTAATAAGCTACGCTATATGTAGTTTGGATACAGAATCGAGTAAAATAAGACCTGGTACCCTTGCAGTGTAGTGTAGCTTATTAGGCAGATCTTATTTTACTCGATTCTGTATTCAAAGTCTGGCCTAAGGACTATTAAATCCATTTATTAAACGCACATCTTGAATTCCAATTTAATTGCAAATACGTTACAATATTAGAGTTTGAAATATACTCAACATTAATATGAAAGACGTTTCTATATTAAAAAGCTAACAAGATAAATGTTCGTATATTAATAACACATATTTTTTCATTCAACAATACTTTAATGTTGCGTTTTGTAACGTTGAATGTCAATGCTAAATATCGCAATATGGACTTAACGAGCTAATGATACATCGTTTATTTAAAACGTAGTTTTTAAACACCTTGTAGGTTCTTTATTTGACGTTCATAAGCGCATTGTAATATGCCTACTTGAATAATAAACTATCTTTATCATTCAAAGATATCAATTAAATTTTTGGTACCACATATAAACTCGTGACGAGTCGTTTGCCTCACTACCAAAGGCAAATCAAGTTCAAGTTTGCAAATAAATCATCTCCAAAACCCCGTGATGAATGCCACTCAACATCAAGTCATTTTTTGTTCGGGTTCGATGAACCAGCTCCTAAGAAAGGTTCACAGCGGAGTCAAAAAACACACACATGTGGCTACTTAAAGCTGTGTGTGAGGTCTATTCTTACGTCCAAAGAGATTAGCTATTTTGCACCATGTTAGCGACCTCTCATTTGTCCAGTTGACACTTCTGGTGGTTACGAAAGTTACGAAATCACCGGTTATGCTTGCACGGTAATAAAGTCCATGTTTAACGAACCCACGTAAGATCCTGCATGACGACGGAAGACCGCTCAAACCTGTCATTAACTAATAACATTTCACATTTGATATAAATCACTTTCACTTCCAGTTCTGCCAACATAAAATATCCAATTAAAACTAGTGTGAACATTACGACAATGGCGCATAACTCTATAAAAGGCAATGAGATTATAAATTGTGGACTTTTGTTTTCTGCCGACGCTCCCACTGCCGTTTAATCCGAGGTAATTATTTTATTACGAAGAATAACAACACTTTCTCTTGAATTTTTCGCTGCGGTCGTAGGTTGCGCAGGTTTTTGCAACGCTCAAACAATGCCGCGAACAATGCGTTGCCACACACAAATAAACTTGTCTCTGAAACAGTTTGAGACAAATAAACCATTATGTAAACTCATCTCATTATTTTTTTGCGCGCAAATGCTTACACAATAAGAATCATGTTTTTTAATAGCTTTACAATTGTTGATAGATGATCTAATGAGATTGCAGAATACACAAATAAATCTGTATCATTGCTACTAATTGGTACATAATCTTGCCGCAAAAAAAAAAAAAACAAAACAAAAAGGACTGCGGCGGAAACGTCTATGTACGCATTCAGCCAAGATAAACGGACTTAGAAGAATTCGATCGTGATACGATTTCGGAACGTACTTTGAGTCTGCGCGAAACTCGCGTGATGTGATTGGTCGATATCGCCACGTGCATTCTGAACATCCGCTTCGATTTATTCGTAGTATTTAGCCGAACGGAATCTCTGGGATTTAATCTAGGTAATAAATTAGAGATGACGTTCCGCCGCCGGTCTACTTTCACGTTTCGATTTGGTCTTAAAATCAACATTCTTTGAATAAAATCAAGAGCAGTAGTTTTCACTAGATATGTACTCGTATATCAGCGAATGATGAAAGTGTGATTAAGGTAATTATAAATAACCTGTAAAAAACAAGTTTTGTATAGTGTAGCAAGTTGTTTATGTTAATCAATGCAATAAATAATTTTGGCACTGCATTTAAACACACTGAGCACGATCACTAGCCCAAGGGCCAAATACAAGGGTCCAAACTCCGGTAGCGACGTCATAAAGATAAAATCTCTCGATTCAAAAATATATTTACCAATTTATTAGGGTTCCGTAGCCAAATGGCAAAAAACGGAACCCTTATAGATTCGTCATGTCCGTCTGTCTGTCCGATTCTGTCACAGCCACTTTTTTCCGAAACTATAAGAGCTGTACTGTTCAAACTTAGTAAGTGGATGTATTCTATGAACCGCATTAAGATTTTCACACAAAAATAGAAAAAAAACAATAAATTTTGGGGGTTCCCCATACTTAGAACTGAAACTCAAAAAATCTTTTTTCATCAAACCCATACGTGTGGGGTATCTATGGATAGGTCTTCAAAAATGATATTGAGGTTTCTAGCATCATTTTTTTCTAAAATGAATAGTTTGCGCGAGAGACACTTCCAAAGTGGTAAAATGTGTGCCCCCCCCCCCCCCCCCCCGTAACTTCTAAAATAACAGAATGAAAAATCTAAAAAAAATATATGATATACATTACGATGCAAACTTCTAACGAAAATTGTTTTGAACGAGATCTAGTAAGTAGTTTTTTTTTAAATACGTCATGAAATTAAAAAAAATTTTTTTTTTTCAACATACCCATACATGTGGGGTATCTATGGATAGGTCTTCAAAAATGATATTAAGGTTTCTAATATCATTTTTTTCTAAACTGAATAGTTTGCGCGAGAGAACCTCCCAAAGTAAAAAAAAGTGTGTCCCCCCCCCTGTAACTTCTAAAATAACAGAATGAAAAATCTAAAAAAAATATATGATATACATTACGATGCAAACTTCTAACGAAAATTGTTTTGAACGAGATCTAGTGAGTAGTTTTTTTTAATACGTCATAAAATTAAAAAAAAAAAATTTTTTGTCAAACCCATACGTGTGGGGTATCTATGGATAGGTCTTCAAAAATGATATTTAGGTTCCTAATATAATTTTTTTCTAAAGTGAATAGTTTGCGCGAGAGACACTACCAAAGTGGTAAAATGTGTGTCCAAAGTGGTAAAATGTTGAACGAGATCTAGTAGTTTAAGTAGTTTTTTTTAATACGTCATAAAGGAACCCTTCATGGGCGAGTCCGACTCGCACTTGGCCGCTTTTTGTTTGTATCGGCCATCCATTCACCTGTTATCGACCATCGTTTGCTGGGTTACTTTTTGCCTGGATATACACTTTTGTATGGCTGTATTTCAGGGATTTTTTATATACTACGTCGACGGCAAACAAGCATACGGCCCGCCTGACGGTAAGCAGTCACCGTAGCCTATGTACGCCTGCAACTCCAGTGGAGTTACTTCCGCGTTGCCAACCCTAACAACCCTCCCTCCCCTCTTTGAGGTCTGGCAAGTGGCAACCTTACTCACCGGCAGGTCTAGTGTTATTTGGCTGCGGTTTTCTGTAAGGTACTATCTACTTCCCCAGTTGGACTCTGCTCTAGATCTGGAATGAAATCCGCTGCGCTGTGCCCTACCGCACAAAGCGAGATGAAATTCACAATGCCCATAGTTTAGGAACGTACCCGGGTTGTAGATGTTTTATGTTATACATAATACGAAAAAACTCGTTAGAAATAAAAATCTTCTTTTCTGAAACGTGAATCGAGTTGAGATATCTTAAGTATAGAATCAAATGTTCCCTGGGATTAGGGCTGCCATCCGTCCGGGTTTTCCCGGATTTGTCCTAGTTTGGAGGCCGTCCGGGGAGGGGGGGGTGAAGGAAGCACATTAAAACTACATGTTAAATTAAAGGTCTTGTTTTTTAAAAATATTTTCGGACGCGTCCGGGGAAAAAATGCGATATACGCCAAATGTCCGGGTTTTTTGAATCTTTGTCCGGGTTTGGCGAAATTCGAGATGGCAGCCCTACCTGGGATAGGTACTTCACTGACAGCAAGGACTTAAAAAAAAAAAATCCTCATCTTAGAGACAGTATTAGCTGGGGATATACAATGTGCCTTCCACTATGGGGCTTTAAATGCATTGTTCGATTCTATTCATTAGCTTAACTAAGATCCTTTTTATGGGACTTTCGCGAAAAACATTGGTTGTTTCACACATTTAGGCCGATCAGAGGTCGATGTTTTCTATGGAATAGGAGACCCAACATTTTTGCGATTTCGGGATTTGTGCCATAACAATAAATAATGTGAAAACCCCATAGTGGCAGGCACGCCGTATGCACAGATGATAGATAAATATGCTTAGTCTCTTATTAGGCAGTATTTTTCTTTCAGTATGGCGTGGATGCGCAAATCACTTCTGATCAAAGACATACCCGGACTCCTCACCAAGTCCACAGCTTCAGCGTAACTAACCAAAGGAAACAGCAGATAATAGCTATCTTATCGACGTATCAGCCCAGCCCCGCCATTAGCCGCGGCCGACTTTCCCCAGGCAATTGTTGACGGCACTTAGAAGCTACTGTGTCCCTTGATTTAGGGCTTGGGAGAAGCTATTCTTAAAGCGATCTCCGTGGTTTGAGAGGCAAATAACGGCAAGCCCAGTCACATAGATATAAATACTTTTTTTTAATACTACGTCGGTGGCAAACAAGCATACGGCCTGCCTGATGGTAAGCAGTATCCGTAGCCTATGTACGCCTGCAACTCCAGAGGAGTTACATGCGCGTTGCCAACCCTAACAACCCTCCCTCCCCTCGTTGAGCTCTGGCAAGTGGCAACCTTACTCACCGGCAGGAACACAACACTATGAGAAGTTAATTTATACCCCATGTTAGATCCTTGTGAAAATTGGCATCGATTACGATACAATCAAAAGAACTATGTTAATTTATGTTAGAGTTTATGGTTATAGATTTTCCAATAAAATGTTTTAAATAGTTGTAGATTGGATAAGATCTATGGAAGTCAGTTGCCTAGTTTTTTAAAGTTATTTGTTTAGTTTCTTATTGATAGTGTAGTCGTAGTGTGCAAACTCTGACCCTCTTAATCCCTCTCTTCCTAACTCCATGGCGCGGCCTCTAGCCGGTTGCACTTTCCAACAACACTTGCGCCCGCGCAGCCCGTACAATTACCCGCCATCTTGATACAGTCGCGTTCACACGACTATTGCTGTATTACGTCTTAATTGTTGTAAAACGCATGCCAATTGTCATTATTCGATTGGTAATAGTTTCTTTCGATATTGCGTCTTGGCATGACTTGTTACAAGACTAATAATTGCATCGAAACCGTAATATGAAAAAGAAAGACTGACCAAGGTTATTAGTGATCCAAACGAATGCCAATCAAAATCGCTAACACTATAAAATAAAGTCCCCCGCCGCGTCTGTCTGTTTGTAGGTATGTATGTTTGCGATAAACTCAAAACTACCCTTGAGGAAGTTTTAGGTGTTTAATTTGTTAAGGTTCTGTGTGTAACCAGTGCGAAGCCGCGGGTAGCTAGTATTTAATAATTTGGTATAATTATTTCATATCATCTGTCTTATCTCCGCCGTAAAGTCATACGGGTAAGTACGACTGACTGGACTTAATATTGGATTCTGTTTACGCAATGATTAGTGGTGAGGAAAAGCTGAATTAATAACCAGTTACAAAACCTAAGTAGATTAACAAATTATCATGACTATTGCGTGTTGGCTATTAAGTAGCATCACATTTACAGTAGAATAGATATAGATACCCACATTAGACATAAATACAGGTGCTAAACACTTCCAGCAGTGGGCGATTTATGCAGAACAGATCATATGCTCTAATCTCTCATCTCGCATACATTTGCCTACGAATGAAGTAAAACAATGTCTGACATTATGCGCTGATTATTATGATCTGACGCTTTGTTTACTAGTTAGTGATGAATATGGATGTATGGATTGTTTTGGTGAAAACGAACACGATACAAAGAATACAGAGGAAAAATTAAATGAGTCAACAAAGCGGAACAGGACAGCTAGCCAAGATAAAAATTGTTGATAGACCCAATTAATACTGAAATAATGTTAGTATGGAAATAGTTATGTGACTTTTCATTGCATCTGTCATCACGATACATTTTTGGAACGAAGTTCCTTTTGGCACGTTACGGTCTTGGCGGATAGGGGCTAGGCGAAAAAAAGTGCAAGAGTTTTCCGTCACGAGTTTCCGTCACGACCTTTCTTAACAACAAAAAGTATTCGTAAGTAGTAAAGTAAGTTATTTTCATGAACATGAACATGATTTCGTCATATATGTGATGTGAAAAGCAGTATGTGTCAACTTCCTTTTTTAACTTTGTTCCAACCGAGTTACACGACAATCACGCATATGTTTTCATCGTTTGTCGATGTACGATTGTTATCTTAGCTAGGCCCCCAGGAGAGTAATTTACCATCCTTTTACTATTGTCATATGTTTGGTCTCACCATTTCGCCTCTGTATTGACATTCGGGTGACGACTGCAGCCAGGGGCGTCGGCAACTGACAATCTCTAGGGGGGGCAGCTGCCCCCTGTCGCCCCATGGCGAGGCCTGACTGCAGCAGCGTGATTGCAGCGTTACTGATGCACTAGCGGAAAATTTGTCAGTGTCAATTTCCTTGAAAAATTGCGTTACTGTCATTCTGAGACGACAGAACGTCACCTTAATGCCATGGAACACCCTGCTGCATACCCAATTTATAAATGAATTTCATTCATAAAATGGACTTTTGCAGCTCTCTGTACGTCATCATAAGAATTGGTACCTTATCATCGTTATCACTTTAGCTTCCTTTCATCTACTATTCTACCATTCATCTCATGAAATATATATTTTGTCTTTTTGTACCATTGACAAACCTTTTGTCACATCTCCATGCAATTGGTAACATTCTCAGAGAAAAAAACTACGCAAATAACTACCAAGATGTACCGAAACAAAGCGTCCCGGTTTCCAAACCGCTCACAAACCGCGTGTGAAACACTCTAATTGTCCCCTATTAGGCGAAACAACCAACTATTGAGTCGTTTCATTTTGCAATGCCAACTTAAATCTGCAATTGTCAAAAACAAAAACTGACGAGTGTTCATACATATTCGTTGTAAAATAACGGAAAATTTAATTTTGATACTGATTGGGCTAAGGGTACAATTAAAGAAAAATAATTGTATGTTATGTTGATTCGCGTTGAAGGTCGAAATGTCAATCCGTCATGACATGAGATTAAGTTGTTTTCTCACGATACTACGCAGAAGCACTTACGAGTTTGTTGATTACAAAATATGATCTAAAAATTCTCAAGGTAATAGAAGTTCGGTTTGTCCTGAATGTTAACTGGAAGAGAATGTCTTTAAGAGAGCTTTGCGATCCTAACAAAATAACGGTACTTTTTCTATGAAATTCTATTTCGGGAATACGGTTTCTTAATCTTAACAAATCACTTTGATTTTGATGTCGATCGCTTCAGCATAATATATTCTAGGTTTATAAGTTTCGCTTTAAAAAAAATTGTATTAAAAAAAAAAAAAAGGAAACCTATAACCCTAGTTTCTCATTGTGTCAATAACATAGTAAAAAATCATGGAAAATATAAAATGTTTAGAAGTAGAAAAACATTTTCTCTTATTTGTATGGACAATCCTGTGCTATTCTTCCCTCTTAAAACGGCTTTGAATCCTGGGGAGGGTATTTAATTTGTGTTTATCATAAATATTTTTGTTCCTAAGTTTGCATGTTTTTTTTTTATAATATATCTAATTCTCGTTTCCTAATGTCCATTTTGGAGCTTTGACGATCTATTTGATTATTAATTGTAATTTTATTTGTAACTGTATATTTTTAAATTTTAAGTAAACTTCATATAAAACAAATACAAATAAGAAAAACCGGGCAAGTGTGAGTCGGACTCGCGCACGAAGGGTTCCGTACCATTATTTATAAAAACGGCAAAAAATATATGTTTGTTGTATGGGAGCCCCCGTTAAATATTTATTTTATTCTGTTTTTAGTATTTGTTGTTATAGCGGCAACAGAAATACATCATCTGTGAAAATTTCAACTGTCTAGCTATCACGGTTTATGAGATACAGCCTAGTGACAGACGGACGGACGGGCGGACGGACAGCGAAGTCTCAGTAATAGGGTCCCGTTTGACCCTTTGGGTACGGAACCCTAAAAACAGCAAATAATATTACTATTTCCAAAAGGATATTTTTGAAGTTTGAAAGCTACCGACTCAATTTAGGGTAAATTGCCCAATACTTGACTACTTGTTAGCAGTCAATCGTGCTCATTGTCACGTACGGAGTTGCCAGAATTGTCGTATCGCAATCTCGCGGGAGTGCCGCGCCTAATTATGTCGAGAATTAGATATTACCTGGCATTTGCAAGCCATAAAGTATAAAGACTAGCTATTGTTACTGGCTTTACTTGGTCTTCACTTTTGCTTCTTTTAGTCACGAGACTAATGGCTTTGTTGTTGTTGTCAAATCTGCCGTTGATCGTTCGTCCCTGTCTGTAATTTTGGCATTTGTGTTTGTTAGAAAGAGACAATATTTACCAGACTTTGTAAGAGGTTGCTAAGTTTCATCAATTATACTAAAAAACTATGCATCAATGCTGATCTGAAATGAAGTTTTTTTTTATGAATTAGGTGGTTTTAATACTGTTCTACTAATAAATAGTAATGTTCTACTAATGTTGTCGTCTTTGTGTAATAGAAAACAGTACGGTTGTCTAAAAACCCTGCAAAAATGTTATTAATGTGTTGAGGCACATGTGACTGATGTATAAAACCACAAAAAACTGTTTTTCTGTTCTGTGAATATTACTTAGAGTAGTTATCATGAAAGCAACCGTAATTATTGTGATCTTTTTAAGTAGTTTCTTTAGTAATTACCCACATAAAGTTAATGAAATTGTGTTCAATGTATGTGCAAACAAATAATACATTTACTTATAACCATTGTTACCTACTTCTACCACCTAGCCTTCTGCAGTAGAAATGAAAATTCAAATGTCTGTATATTAACATACAGACGTATTAATGTATCTACTTTATAATAGGCCAGGATAGAACAATAGATTGACAGACGAACACCTTAAGACAATTAAATAAGATTCAAATTACAATGGCTATTTAACGGTATAATTACGTAGATGTCGGCAGCTGGCATTTAGGGCTTGTAACATGAGAAGATGTAATTAACATAGGTTCTAGGTTTAGGTTGGCGTTTGATTCATATTACTCGTATACGAGTGTCGAAAAGTAGGTTTAATGGCAGACGCTAATATAGAATTCTGTATTTACCTACTTTCTGTGGGACTAAGTTGATTTGTGTATAAAAAAAATCATCTAATCGTTAGTATGGTTGTCCCATAATGTTTTTTCGAATGCAGCATGCATGCATGCAAGCAGCACGATCACATTTTATCACTTGTCACTGTTAGAACGTGATAGGCATAGGACAAGTGATAAAAATACGACTGTGCTACAGCCAGAGATTGTCTTGTTAATTTAAAATCTCCTATTTTATTCAAATATACCTACATGCATTCATATATCTATTAGCATTAATGTAAGGATAAGCCATTATTCGAACACAATCCAACACGCTGCAACGATTTATACCGCTATCCAACTTACATTTATCAGTTAGGTCCTAATAGGTTAATTGGGGCCCCATTAATTGTGTCCTATTCGCCTCTTTACCAAACAGCTGAACTCCTATCTAAATATCATTTACTTACGTCCTTTTCGAATGATGGAAACAACTATTGAAATAGTCTTGAAAGAGCTTAAGCGGTATCTGGTGTAGAAGTCATTTGTGATCTTTTTAAAGATTAGTGCGCCATTGTGGGTGCCAAGCGGCGAGTCGACACGACGCCGATAGTCATCGTTCGCTCGAGTGTCATGTATAGGCGCGTTTACCTTGTAACTGCGTAAAGCATTGTCTGAATGATTTACTAATTAATTATGGTTTGCGGTTACGGAGATAACTTTGTCCCTGTCTGATGTATAATTTTCAGTATTTTAGATCCTTTTCTCTTACGTATAATTATTTACGAGGTAATAATAGGGTTGAAGTGATTCTGTAGAAATAGTGATTATTTGTAAAGATCAATTAGGTGTTAACCCAATGCGTAAATGGCAGTTATTTATGACTGGTGGCGGAATCTACAACTCGTCCGCGGAAGACATTAAAAACGTTCAACCTCATTTTAATCTTCTCACAGGTTTAACTTCAAAACATTTACATTTAATAGTACCTAAATATATTACGAGTACATACCTAGGGCAGTAACGTAAGAAATGTCTCAGATCACATGAATGTCGACAAACATGTGATCTGAGGCTTTCTTACTGGCCGAGGTGTCTATACTAATTCGACGAAGCCAGAAAGCGGCAACTTCGTTTAGCGCAGCAAGCCTAAAGTTGACGCTTTAAAGACTCAAGTTTCCAATATTCTTACCCCCGGAGTTAACAATGTTTTCCATCACACCTGCGACGAAAGAACTAAAGTTCGCCTTTTGTACATTAAGTTTTTCTTTTGTGCAATAAAGTTTTAAATAAATAAAATTGTCATTCTTTGACAGGCATGATTAAAAAAATTGTATAAATATTTTTTTTATCTATACTTAACTTTCAGTAATCCGAGTTCTCCACTTAACCGGCCCTCTTGTGTCAGCTATAGTTCCGAATTAGCGAGATTGTACTGTATTCTAAGTTAGTATTTTTTATTAATAAATTTTATCTTTTGTTGCAGAGATGGCAGCGGAGGTGGTTCGTTTTGTACGACGATGGAGAGTTAACATACTCTCTTGACGAACACGTAAGTGGATTCTTTATACTGAGTTTAATCCTTCAAATCCTGAGTGTAATGTACTGTACCTCAGTGTATCATACGATATAATGTCTTTCCAACGACTCGTCAACACAAATATCACGTGACAGGTCCACGCTGCCCGGGGGACCGACATCGACTGACAACTGTTAGTGACGTCACTATGACGGAAGCGCTCGAGACGCCAATACACTACACTGAGAAAGAAAACTGGCTATTATTTATCTGTTTGTAGCAAGCTTTTAATATTCTACTTAAATCAAACTTGATCTGACGCTTATTTATCAACTTAACAAATGACATCTGGGACTGAAAATTTGCTTAAATTTCTCGGTCGTTAAGTAAAGTCAGCGTCAATGTTACTTGTTAGACGAGCAATGTATAGTCGTTCGTTTTGTAGCTGGCCCCGAACGGCTTATCCTTTGTCTATTGTAAGTAAAACCGCACGTGCTACTGCAAAAATTAATTCTGTTACGCATCTCGATGACACATTTTAGACTGGTTCTGTAAGCATTCCACGCGTCGGCATTCAGTAGGTAACCGTAGAGGAGAATTGTCAGCGTGATGAAACAGGGACATGAAACAAAATTTGTATGGGAATCGTTCTTGCTCGAGAATATTGAAATGATATTAAATTCCATGGTAAATGAAGAACGTTGCCTAACCCGGCACAACTGTATCGCTTCAATTGTTGTTTGCTCTGAGAGTACGTCGTATACAAGGCACATTACAAATAAACATAAAAAATGCGTGTGTGTCGTGGAACACTCAGTTGGAACGTAGTATATTATTGATTATCAAATAAAAAAAACTTAATCGACAAAATATTATAGAAACTGCTAACAAAATTTCACGAATCTGTTCAGAAATGCGACTAAGGCAGGAGAACAACTAAACATAAGAAAACATTTTTGTACAAGCTGAAACTGATACGCTTGGCTCGAACTTCACACTCGCTTAGTCAATCAAAAATATGAAATTCAAGTTTAAGTTAGCGCGCTTTTGATATTTGAAATGGCAATCTGGTACATACAAGACCTGTGCAAAAAAAATGAAACCTAATTATTTCCGCAACAGCACATCTTTTTACCCTCACAGTCCAAATCAAAGCGCTTTCAATCCCATAGATATCTCACTCGCGCCATTAGCGCGTACAAATTCAGCCGTCTCCTTACGCGGGATAATTGACTCGTTAGGGCGCGGGTGTCTGCTAACAGGCGCATTCACCCTAATAAATGGACGGCGCGAGCGTGTGAACTATTCATCTGTACAAGTATTTTGATGGGGTTAAGGTGCCGTTCGGATTCAGACTACACAAGCATTGCTGCTGCAGTGATGCGTAACAACATTTTTGCCAAAAATGACAAAAATCCGGGCAGCAACATCGATTTTGGCATTTGTAGTCGTCTGTAATGTCGCGCTGTAATACTGTTGCAGGAAAAAGTTGAATATTTGTTTCTATAGAAACATCTACATATACAACGTATTACACCAGCCACTGAAACACGTGTATAGGTCATACTGAGCATCTTTTACTATGAGACCAACCCCGAAATCGCAATCATAAAAAAATCACTTTCATACAAAATATAAACATCAGCCAGCCAAAATGTATGGGAGAGTCCATTTTTTTCGCGATTGGGTTTTTTTATAATGGGATTTTCTGAAGATTTGCAGCTTACTATAGCTGTTTCTTCTTAAAATCGGCCAAGAGCATGTCGGGCCATACTCAGTGCAAGGTTCCATAGTTACCCGTACGTAAAAATAGACTTTTTGCAAAAACTGACAAACCTAAACCGATCAGGTTTCGCTAAAGTTTTCCTTGAAAGTCTTTAATAAGCTTTAGTTTCACTTTTTTTCATATTTTTTGGACCCATGGTTCAAAAGTTAGATGGGGAGGAGACACAATTGGTTTTTCTTTCGGTCGATTATTCCCGAAAATTTTACGTTTGACTAAAAATGTTTCTAGAAGACCCATATTTGTTTAAAAGGCCTATCCAACAACACCCCACAAGGTAAAGGTAAGGTAAACGCCACACAAAAAATCTAGTTTTTATTTTACGACTTTGTCGGCGTAACTTATTTACACATCTGTGCCAAATTTCAGCTTTGTAGCACTAATGATTACGGAGCATAGCCGCAGACGGACAGACAGACAGACAGATGGACATGGCGAAACTATAAGGGTTCTATAGTTGCCTACGGAACCCAAAAAAATATTAAATATAATTATCGGTTTTAAACGCCGAAAAAAAAACTAATGACTTGAAATGCGTTTTGTTCGATTATGCGTTCACTGTACAGTCAGCGTCAAATACTTCGTAGCAGTCAAAGTGGCCAAATAGTTCGGTACACCATACTAAATATATGGTGTACCGAACTATTTGGCTACTTTGACTGCTACGAAGTATTTGACGCTGACTGTACAGCAAAGAGTAGTATAATATCTGTACAGCCCGTGGAATGCATCATTTGCAAGTTTTTGTCTGTCTGTAAGTTCTTTGTACTTATTAGTGGATATCATTGACTCGCCCAGCTTCCAAATCGAGCCGATACTGATACCAGTTTTTAATGAAACGGGTCACTTCCAAGGAAACCGATATGATAACGATTTCCGCAAAAACAGCCAAAACTGACCTCAGTTATTATTACCAATCGATTTTATTTTGAAAGAACTTGTGAATGCTTTTTATTGGGACTTGAGAATAATTTTCTTACATATCTTCTTCATAATTATTATGTATTCTACCGCTTCCCTTGTACAATGGGCTGTGTTCTGAAGAATTGTTTGACATGATGCCAACGGCCGCTTTCTATCACCGCACCGCTCGCCGTCGGCAGGGTGTTCATCCTCACACCCTAGAACCGAAATGGTCTCATACTGTGCGGTTTAAGAGGAATTTCCTCCCGAGGACGCTTCGGCTGTGGAATTAGCTCCCTGCCGAGGTTTTCCCGAGGTTCTACAGTATGGGGTTCTTCAAAAAAGGTGTTGGACGCCTGCAACACCTCTGGAGTTGCAGGCGTCCATATGCTGCGGTAACTGCTTACTATCAGGCGGGCCGTATGCTCGTTTGCCATCGTTGTGGTATAGAAAAAAGGTTTAAAAAACAAGCAAAAACACGCCGGCAAAATACGACGGAAGACCGCACCGCGCATTCCCAAAATCTATGCCTGTCTTGAAGGATTTAACAACCGGACGCCTTTAAGAGCTTACCCCTCTGTCGAAAACCTCGGCCAATGGTCATATGTATTGTATGGACTGACTTATCTGACATGACATTTGTACGTACATTTGACGTGTCCCTTCCCCGCAAAAATAGGCAGACTGTTTTGCACAGAAAATTACAGACAGTGCGTCTCTAGTTGTAAAATCCTCGACGATGCCTGTAGTTCGTTTATACATGGTGCCCGTGAGCATTGAGAGACATTTTAACTAAGCAAAATTTTCTGGATTAGGCCTAGTTTCAGAGATAATTAAATGTTTTTCGAAATCATTCTTTCGCCATAAGTCGGTACAAAACACATTTTTGACTGCAGTATTGCCACTTTGTGGTCTAGTCTGTATTTTTTTTAACTATGGCTGTACCTTATCCTATTGTAAGTACAAAGTTTCAGAGCAATCTAGCTAGTCGTTTTAATATGAGAGCCTAACTACGTTTGTATGGAGAACCGAGCTTTCTGCGGACTCTTAAGAACTGGCGATGAGTATCAAATATTGTATTTTCCTGGCATTATAAATATTCATAATAGTTGTCATCGTAAGGCTCGCATGAATTTTAATACGGGCCGTATATAGGTGTCGCGCGTGCAAAAACCAGGCGCGCTGCGTTGACCTGCGCGCGCGCGGCTCTAGCATGACTCACGAGGTTACGTAAACAGTCTTTATTTACTACTGTTTTTATTACTTTTTAAGACTTGAATTTCACAAAAAAAAGTCAAAATTGAACACCTTGTCCACTCAGGTCCAGTCCAACACGCGCTATATACTGGATTTACGGGAAAACCCGTGTTATCGCATAACTCGGACTGGCAGGGAATGTGTTGTCCCGTTTACTTTTACTTGTAGTTACATTTATCTACATTCAGTTCTGAAACTAAAGCAAAAAATGTGAATATAACGAGATGGTAATTATTTTTTAAGTAAAAACTTCTTTAGGCTCGTTGGGAATTTTTTGAGATTTGGGAAAAACCATTGAACTTGCGACACTGTTACCGTCACCGTAACCGATACCTCTGTATACACGGTGCTACATGAGGAAACCAAAAGATTTTGACAGTGTATTACTGATCACATTTAGAGACTAAAATGTCATATAAACTTTTCTGGATTTCGCCTAGTTTCAGAGTTAATACCAATGTAAAAAAAAACATCTTATCGTAACTTAGTGCAAAACTCCTTTTCGATCACGATGATGCTGTTATGGGGCGTAGTCTAAATATACTTATTGATAGATGTCAAGAAGTGACAAGCAACCTTTTTAAGAACTAGTTTTTACAAAAAAATCTAAAAAAAATATTTTCTGTGCCAGTTTTACCATAACATTAACTTTTTATGTACAAATACGATCAAAACTTGAAAAAAAAAATTGTCGAAATTTACTGAAACTCATATAACATTTTTTCCTTCTTTTGGCCTCAGAAGTGCGTGGTTAAAATCTTTCGGGTTCCTCGTGAGCACCGTGTATAAGTATATATAGGCATATATTGTGTATGTAAGTACATACACATGCATGTTGTTATTTTTTCTGACGATTCATAAAAGTTTTGCCACAGTTTTATTTTTAATTCTTGTTATTGCTACGACGAGCATGCTAGCGTGACATGAACAGGAAGAGTTCAGCTACAGAAAAACTAGATGGCGTTCCGACACAATTCGAGTCGTCTGACGCTCCCGTAATATTGCGAACACATTGCATGACCATATTGGACTAGACGCGATAATGGCTGCACATCTTTTTTTTATTATTTATTTATTAAATTATTAAGAAACAAACAGTCTTACAAAACAGATAAGTATATAAAGTAACATCTTCCGGACTTTTCTGGTGTAATGGTTAAAGTGGTATTCAAAAAACCGGACATGTGCGATTCGGTCTCGCTCACTGAGGGTTCCGTACTTTTTAGTACCTATTTGTAGTTATAGCGGCAACAGAAACACATCATCTGTGAAAATTTAAACTGAAGTGAAGATACATGATGATGTTCATGAGATACAGCCCGATTATAGATTAGTGATAGGGTCCAGTTTTACCCTTTGTTTATTTTTTGTTTATTTGTTTATTAGGATCACCAACAGAAGATACAATTCACATACTATAATTTACATACTAAAAGAGCACATTTATAATTGATCCCCCATTTAAAGGTAATCACAGCATGCATTATTTAAGTTAAGATTCAGAATAAGAGCTTAATATAAATATGAATAAGTACCTACAAATGATACTAATTAACAAAACACCTACTTAATACTAACAATAAAATTTCCACACAAAAGTAACTAAGTTAGCCGAGCTAGCTGAGGTTGTCAACAGATAATAATTTGTTTTTAAATGAGTCTTCACTGTCGTGAAACATATCCAACGAGGGGACATTATTAGCATGCTTGTTGTATAGGCGAGCCAGGCGAGGCAAAGGGGAGTGAGCCAATAGGTTAGTTCGACTACGACGCACGACGCACATTTGGGTACCCTAAAAATACAGGTTACTTCATTACTAATGTTCCGCAGCAAGCTCGGCCGCATTATACCTTGCCTCGTTTTCATTTTAAAACTCTCTGAAATTAGGCGAAATCCAGAAAAGTTAATATGATTTTTTTTTAAACTACGTGTTAAATTGTAATGAATCTTTGCACATACAATGACATGAGGTATATCTATGCCTGTAATCAGTTTATGTAGCTCTAGCTTATAAAACAATCAAAATAGAGCAAAAACAAGTTTTGTGTGAAAAACTTAAATTAGCTGTATTTTTACAAGCTTTTATTTACTTTCACCTGACCGTTGTCTGTTTGTAATCAAATCTTGCAAGTTAAATTTGACACACTTCCCGGTTTCCGATGAAGCTGAAAATTTGCATACGTATGTAAGTCGGGTGACAATGCAATATTATGGTACCATCGAGATGAACTGATGATGGAGACAGGAGGTGGCCATAGGAACTCTGTGATAAAACAACGTAACCTAATTGTGTTTAAGGTTTTTGGAATTGTCTCGATGAGTATTAGTTACTTGTGGAAAGAAAAGTACAGTCAGTGATAAAAGCTTGTACCAAAAATGAAATTTTTGCCAAAAACTTATTTTAAAGTATGGTATCTGAAGCTACATAAACTAAATACAGGCATACCTCATCCTATTGTACGTACAATCATACAATATAATTATAGAGGTTTGCACTTGCAAAGTTTCAGAGCAGTTAGCTAGTCGTTTTAAAATAATAGCGTAACTACGTTTGTATGGAGAACCGAGCTTGCTGCGAACTCTTAAGTTGTGACGGTTACAAAGTACTCCGATCTTCCGAAGAGTCCGAAAAAAACATCCCCACTTTACGTGTAGGGGAGATACCCTAATTTTTTTTTGTACCACTTTGTCAGCCATGTTATATATTCATGCCGAATTGCAGTTTTCTAGAACTAACGATCACGGAGCAAAACCACGGACAGACAGACATGGCGAAACTATAAGGGTTCCTAGTTAACTACGGATTCCTAAAATCGAATTCAATTCAATTCGTTTATTTGCCTCATAATACGTCTTACAAGATGTTACAGTAATTTGTAGTTATTGTACCAGTATCAGTCAAATTTTCGACATGCAAATATTAAACTATACACATTTTTACATTATATTAATATTACATTACGAGTTATGTCAACATACAATATTACATCAAAAACTGAAATAATTACAATGTCATAGTCATAGAAAGAAATATAATAACAATTGATGTTTTGTTTAATAAGTTACATGTCAAATGTAGTAGAATTCAAGTATTCGTTTACAGTGTAAAAACAGTAAGTCAATAGCCATTTTTTTAAGGAAGTTTTGAATAGCCTGCCTTGGAGACTTTTCAGTCTATCAGGTAATTTGTTGTAGACTCGGATACACATATTATAAACATTCCTTTTGTAAATATCGGATTGACAACGCGGCTGATTGAGAAGATTTTTATAACAGATCCTTTGGGTTCTTAGCCAAACATCGGCACGTAATTCAAATAGCTCAGGGTGTGCTTTGACAAATAAGCAGAGCTTCAAGATGTACATACAGGCCAGCGGCAAAATGTTTAATGTTTTAAAGATCGGTTCACAGTGAGCCAGGTACCAAGAGCCTGAGATTGCACGGACACATTGTTTTTGTACTTTAAAAGCTCCTTCCACATCCACAGAATTTCCCCATAGTATAATACCATAATTTAAAATTGAAGCAACATATCCGTAATAAGCTGAAAGTGCAGCTTCGGTAGAGACAGTTTTTCTAATTTTTCTTAAGGCAAATACATAGCGGTGCAATAAGTATTAGGTATTTATAGAAATATTCCCAATTTCATGACTAAATAAGGAATACACATTAAGTAATACCGATCAGACCAAACAGGGTGGTATTTGAGATAGTTAAACTCCATTTTGTGGATACCTAAATATAGAAACTTTGGAAATGACAGATTTTTACGCTAATGGCTTTACCACAGATAAAAACGTATTTATTTACTTAATTGCTTTTTTAAAGCTAAATTTTATAAGCAAAAGTTAAATTCACAATTGAACCAAAATGCCGAAAGGATAGAAAATAACATAACCCAGTATCTTTATTATTCAGGTCGATATTTACGATGTGTTAGATTGAATTGAATTGTACAATTGTACTGTCCGCAACAGACTAGGCCACACATTTATACCCCTTAATACTATAACGTCGTATCTCTCCACAAAACCAGTAGGATTTAAGAGACAAGCTCGGCTGAATTTCACCTTCCGATACAAACTGAGTTTCGTTCTAATTTTAAAACTTCACGTTGCATTGTAATGAAACTTTTCTCAAACTTGCTATGAAATGTTGACATGACTTACGTCAAATAAGGTCCGGAAATATTACACATCAGGTGCGATGAGTGAAGATGATATGTAAAGGAATTTCATACTGCGTTACACACCTAGGACTGTAAAGCAACCTTATTTTCTTTTTTAACGTCAAATTGTGTCGTCTTGGCATTAAAACATCAACAAATATAGGCACGCTACCGTTGCTTAGCAACGAATATGCACAACAAATCACCGTTGTTGTGCATATTCGTTGCTAAGCAACGGCGGTGGCGCATCGCGCAGGCGCGCGGACTTACGCGCGCAGGGCACCGCCTGGTAGAGTGGCGACTGTGGCGAGCCGAGTCGCCACAAAACAAAATGACTACATTTTTTGTTTTAATTGCAAGTTTGAGAAAAGCACTATACAAATCTCGGCGAGAAACGGGGTTGCCGGCCGCGTATCTCTATCTGCGTATGTCTATATCTACTTGGCCTGCAACCCTACGTTTCCCGGCCTCTATAGTAATGTACTATTACACATACAATGACATGAGGTATATCTAGGGCTACAATTAGTTTATATAGCTCCACCTTATAAAACTAACGAAATAGAGCAAAAACAATTTTCGTATAAAAATATTCAATATAGTACGTAAAGCTACATAAACTAAGTACACTAGATATACCTTATCCTATTGTAAGTACAAAGTTTCAAAGCAATTTAGCTAGTCGTTTAAAAATGAGTGTGTAACTACGCTTGTATGGAGAACCGAGCTTGCTGCGGACCCTTAAGCCTTTATTGAACTAAGTTGCCCATTGTTCTGTTTGTAAAAGGCTGATTTCTATTAAGATTTGTTCGGCGGTTAAGACGTTTTGGAATAAAGTTGAGGCCTTATTTATAGGGCCCTTTCACACTTAGCTCGTTATCGGAACAGGAGCCATAGACGCGGAAGTGTGGGTTACTAGACTTAGCAGATTATGGTACAGTCAAAGGCAATCAGATCGTGTTAGAGTAAAATTGCCGTAAAATTAAGGGCTGCAAAAAATAGTACCCTAAGGCTCACTAGAATCGGGTCCAACTTACTGTGTATGGCATTTGAAATTACAAAGTGTGGAAATGCCATTATTATTGTAAAATATCTATGAAACTATGACGTTGTTAAGACAAAAGTGGAGGACCCGCGCGAAACCGCCGTTTCATACAAACGTAGTCCTTATTTTCCTCTCTGGATATTAACATTATTAAAAAAATATGACACAATTTGTTGTATATACCACAGCTATGCCCCTACGTTAGATATTTTCGAATTTTTAATTATTATAAGAGTTAGGAGCATTTAAAAATTTGTATTAAAATTGTTTTTCAATTCAATTCAATTCATTTATTTATCAAGTAACATGACTCATACAATTTGTTAGTATACAATACAATATTAATTCTTATATCTAATGTTAGTATATAATTAATAAATTAAACATAATAAGGGCTGCAAGACACATGCATCTCACAGCAACGCCACAAGTATGGACAGTCGAACCTGTCCGCAATTGAGCGCAGGATAGGAAATTATATTATTATTACTTTTATTTGGCTCCTAATTTTTATAGTAATAAAAAATTATTAAAAAGTCAAACGTAGGGACATAGCTATTCTTAATATACATCAAATTATGTAAAAAGACTTTCCATAATGTCAATATTAAAAGAGGAAAATGGGGACTGGGTTTATATGGAGAAGCGGCTGTCACCTTTTCTTTTAACGACACTTCCACACGTTGTCATATGTAACATCGGTGCCAAATTAGCTTTAGACTATTGTCAAACTTATTCGGTACATGTAACACGCAGGTCTCGTCTATTTTGTGGGTCATTGACATTGTGCCAACAGCCATACTTTTTTTTAGAAAATTCAATAAAAAATAATTGTTGTCGTCTTAAAGATAAACACAATCAATACTTTCACTTTTATTACTATAAATATTTTATTTTATTAAGAGTGATAGTAATATCTGTTACATAACACCTATACAGTGAAAAATGACTTAAGATAAGAACTTACTATACTTCATAAAACATGTTTTATTGTAACAATTTACAATTTGTCTATAAGTAAAGGTATAAGTTTAGTATCATTTCGATTTCTATCAATTTTCCTCGAGAATTGACAATTTTAAAATAATGTCTGTAACATTTGTTTTTCGTAATGTCAAACTTAAAAATAGATTATATTGCTATGAAGTTTAAATTAATGTAATTACTACTTCTGAAAATACTGTGAAAAAATCTAACTTCTAGGTTAACGTAAAAAAGATACGCCCGTTTTTGCCACAAATAAAAACATAAATTTCAACACTCAAGCGAATCAAAATTTATAGGTTATTTCCTGTTAGCCTAGAACTATGAAATCTGACTATTAATATCGTCTTTCACTACAAATACAGAGTACTATGAATTTGTAAAAAATAAAAAAAAGTACGTAACCCTCGGTAGGCGAGTCCGACTCGCACTTGTCCGGTTTTTTGACATTTCAACAGCTGATAGAATTGTAATTCCCCAAAACTAAAATTAACGGCATCTTAACAAAATTATATTTTACCCTCAGTAATTACTTCGTTTATTATATAGTCAAACCCTCAGTTTAATTTACGTTAACTCATATGACATTTACAGGAACAGTATAAATTAATTAGATAATTCGCTCGGAAATACAAATTAAACGGGACGGCGGACATTAAGAGGTGAAATGTGGCCGCAATCAGGAACGAACACTGAGTTATAGCTTCGTAAGGGTGGTACCACACCAATCAATCGATCATCGATCGATGCCATCGATCGACATTGATCGACATCAGTCGATTGATTAGTGTAGTCTAGTAGAAACTATCGATCGACGTTCACTGTTCCATTCTACCATCAATCGATGCCATCGATTGACATTGCTCGACATCGATCGATTGATTGGTGTGGTCTAGTAGAAACTATCGATTGACGTTCACTGTTCCATTCTACCATCAATCGATGCCATCGATCGATTGTAGATCGATTGGTCGAGAAGAAACTATCGATTAATGATTGATTAGTGTGGTAACACCCTGAGGGCTCATAACACCTGCAATCTAGTCAGTCTAGTGTTGTTCTGTCATTGCTTAACAAAGTTTGACCACAGACCCTGCAGAACCAATTCCCACTTTCCACTACGTCACAATTTTTTACCTACACGCGTATTCGATGCTATTACGACACTTTATTATTATATAATAAATAAATAAATATTATAGGACATTATTACACAAATTGACTAAGTCCCACAGTAAGCTCAATAAGGCTTGTGTTGAGGGTAAGTACCCTAGTAGTCTAAGTAAACAACGATATATATAATATATAAATATTTATAAATACTTAAATACATAGAAAACACCCATGACTCAGGAACAAATATCCATGTTCATCACACGAATAAATGCCCTTACCAGGATTTGAACCCGGGACCATCAGCTTCGTAGGCCAAACCGGTCGTCATATAATATATTATCAATATAGTTATTGTTAAAATACTTCATTACTTTTATATCATTATTTACTACATACTTTCCAAACTTTAAGTAAAGAAAAGTTTTGATAGTTGAACTGCATGATAATAAAAATTAGAAATCTAATTTGAATAGATTAATCACATCAGAACAGAGTCCCAACCCTACGCCTTCCGAAGTTGTTGAAGGCTGTGCATGCATATGTAAACCCAGGTTATAAATTAATGTGAGAGCTAATGAGAAACAACAACTCATCCAACCTCATATCTGTCACAAACAACTACGTTACCAACTTTAACGCCTATAGATTAGGGTTCATTTTTAAATGACAAAGTTTTGGTTGGGAGGTTGCGTGAGTTACGATATGCGGAACCTAGGACAGGGATTTTGCAGTTATTAGTTATTATTATTACTCATCGATTAGAGGCGATTCGAATGCTTAAAACCAGTATAACTGTACTTTCTGCTATCATTATTTATATGATGTTGATATATATAAAATAACCCGCACACTATAAATATAACGTCACACCAATAAATTGCCAGTTTTTGGAATTTAAAAAAGCTACGAATTTTGCTTTCTAAATAAAATTCATATTTCCTTCGTTTAATAAATGTTTCCGGATTGTTCACTTTATTTGGGTGACGTACCGGAATCACAATTTCTCATACAAAAGAAGTGTCATTTTTTCCTTAGTGGATTAAACTTACAATGATGACTAAGAAAACATCAAAAAAGTGATTCGTACAAGAAACGTACTATTTTTGAGTGAATATTCAACTCTTTAGTCTGTAGCCAACGGGAACTGAAGAACCGGTGTGGGTGCCTTCGCCAGCTTATGACGAATGGCCACGTGATTCCGACTAATAAGTCGAGATTGTGTTTCATGATGGAGCTGGCGTGGTCCTTAGGAAAGTAAGTGGGTGTAATCAGGAAAACATCTGCAGCAGGTTACTGAGGTGACTTTAATTATCGAATTGTTGTTATTGAATAGCTGTAAAGTTTTATTAAAAAACTAACATGTTTTATTCAAATCTATAGTAACTATTATGTTATTACGTTAAGGATCTTGACCGAAATTTCAGTCGTCTTTCTGCGTTTTTTTAATAACGTTTTTTTTGCTCTTATACAACACAACTGAGTTTTGAACTTTGAAACCACGATTTTTGACCACCATACATATGAAAAGTTAATAAGAAATATATATATATATATATATATATAAAGTTTAGTTATTATAACAAGTAAAAAAATACCAGTTATAATTTACATTTAGTCGTTCCGGAACGTCACGTTTCGCTTACAAGCGCGTGACGTATTGGAAACCATCTTGTATAGAAAGATATGAATCGAATTCGGAAATGCTAGCAATCCTGTCGGAATACTTAGGATATAGTTTAATTACAATAAAAACAAGGATTAGACACTGTTTGCAGGATTGACAGGTAAACCTAATGCTGGCGCTATCTGTAAAATACGATGACTTTCCAACCCTATTATCAGAACAAAATACATATAAAGAAATTTACAGAATTGACATGATAATTCGAACGCAGCCGATTTCGAAAACAGATCCGTTTAAATTTAAATTTCGAACGGAAACGCATTTGTTTAAATAAGCAGTTAAATGCAATAACGCTTTGAAATATGCAGATTGGCCAAAGATTGGGACAGGCAAATTGCTTGTCTGGTTAAGAGGCATGTTTTGCGCGGGTAAATTATTGGTCAAATAACATTAACTACCAGTTTCCTGCTGTTAAGAATGTAAGTAAACAATGTAATATTATTTTTATATTGTCAATGTCTTTAGCAATGCGATATGGTAATATCATAATCGTAAATGTACATTCTCAGTGCAGTTGTATAAGTATGAGGAGAGAAGGAGAAGAGGAAGAGAAGTCAGTGGATCCCCGCAGTGTTTTAAATTTTACTTAACATTTTTCAACAAATTGCTAAGAAGATGTGACTCGTATATCTGTAGTTTTATATATACTATACATAAGTAACACGATATCTGCACTATTACTGATCAGATTATTCAGATTTGATTATTCAATTCACAGAATAGGTTTAGGTAGTCTAAACTATTTTCTTTTCTTTTCTCTTTCTTATTGTGTTTATTTTCTTTTGATAAATGTAGCTCAGCAATATCTTCCTTCCCGAAGAGTTAGGTTTCTCTTCTACTCATGATTAATTGATTACCTATGGTCGCGTTCTGTGCGTTTTAAGAGGAATTTCTTCCCGCGTACGCTTTGGCTGTGGAATGAGCTCCCGAGGCCCTATCGTCTACAATATGGGGTTCTTTAAAAAAGGACAGGTTTTAAAGGGTCGTTAACGCCCATGTAACACATCTGGAGTTGCAGGCGTCCATAGGCTACGGTGACTACTTCCCATCAGCATCACCGGCGGGCCGTATGCTTGCCGACGTGGTATAAAAATAAACCTAACAGTCCTAAGGCGACATTATAAGCCAATTGTAAGTTTCTGTTTGGCCCAAAGGTTGACTGGTAGACTGGTAAGTCTGCCATTTGTACTTTTTTATATTGTGCAATAAAGGTTAAATTAATTATAATAGTAGTGAGCAAATGTCATTGATGAGTCACAGTGAAGCCCCATTATTGGCTTAAGAGGAGACCGTACAAGTACTCATCGTCGCTGACCCTTGATTCGCGTATAGCCACGAGTTAAAGCGGCAGCGATAGCTGAAGCGGCAGTGGTACCGGTACTATGAAGCCGATGGGCCCGGGTTCGAATCTCGATATTTGTTCCTGAGACATGGGTGTTTTTATGTATATATCTATATACGTATGTATATCGTCGCCTAGTACGCATAGTACAAGCTTTGCTTAATATTGGGGCTAGGTCGATTTGTGTAAGATTGTCCCGAAATGTATTTATTTAATCAGGGTCCTGACTAGTACAGTACAAATTGCTTTTAACTCCATTGTTCTTTTGGCTTAGAACGCACTGCGATTAATATCTTGCAAGTTCAGTCTTGCAAGTGCGTGCGCTTATGAAGCATGCCTTACGTTACACTTTTTGCGGTTCTGAAATCTGAAATTAATTGAAGTGCGTTCTATGCCGTAGTTTAAGACTCAACCTACATATATTAGGGTGTGGTGTCTATCGTGGAACTGGGAACTTTTGGTCATTTCCCGCTAGCATTAACGCCGCCGCGCGGTGTCGTGGCTGCACCATTAGGCAAGTAGGGACATACATGTGCGATTGATATTATATAGCAATTTACAGGAACTGTTTCTACGTTATTGTTGTGAAATTCATTTTACCTAAAACGCTTTATAAAACTATTACAACAAATCGAATTTGCTTTCTTCCATTTTGGACATATATTCCTCACGAGAGAAAAGTACAATACTTTTATACAATTAATTATTTTATATCCGGGCACGTGCAATCACTCGTTTTGGAACGTTACCCCCGAACGCGCCCGAAGCGCGTACTAAATCGCTGCGGCTGCAATTCGGATGTCGCAATTATCTCGCTCGTGGCTGATGCTATCTCTCTCTAATTATCGTCCTAGATTATTACTTGGTATATTTATTTATTAAAAAAACATTGATTCGGCTTGACTAAATTTTATATCCAGGTACTTAACTAGAATAAATTTACGGCTATCATTCTCTCGTACTATTCGTCAAATATATCGTCAGGTGACAAGCAAAACTAACTGATTACTAAAAAATAATTAAACATAAATCAACCTTATTTTACTAGTAATATGGTTCTCTATGGCTATGAACTTGTGGTGGTAATTAGTGAGTTTTGCTTGTCACCTGACGATATGAGTTACGATTATCAGGTGAAAACAGATGCAGCTATTGCACTTTTTAATCGAATTCTTTCCACAAAATTGCATCTGCGTGCTACTTAAGGCTCAACGAAAATGCAATTTTGCATTTTTGTAAGGCCTACTTGGCTCAGCTGCCAAATGTCTGTATTCTGTGACAAAGACAAGAGAATCGATACGACTGTTGATAATTTCTATAATTAGGGATAAATAAATATCCTAAAGTTGGAAGCCCACTGCGGCGCATGCCAGCACGAATGCGATCCACCGACCTAATTTTCCTGTGTGCTATTGAACTGCGTCACGCTATTGAATTATTCTTTTTTTGCATTTTTACCAAACTAAAGTACTTACCTATTTAGTTTGATATAAATGTATACTCGTTGTTGTAGTAAAACATTTGATGCAATTTTTTTAACCTATATTTTTATTGCCATGCATGGAAATCTAACACGATAAATAGGTTGATATTATATACCAAGTTTTTTTTTTAATATTTTTAACCGATAATATAGTTGTCCTACCGTAGTCGGTAATGACGTGAATTTACCCTGCCTATGAAGCAGAAGGTCCCGGGTTCAAATCCTGGTAAGAGCATTTATTTGTAATTTAATCACAAATAAAACGAGTTACAGATGTTTTCTATGTAAATCTATCGAATGCGATTTTTACATCGACAGCAACGTCTTTCTCAATTCGGGCTTGCACCGTGTTGGCAATACTTGCACGCGGAAGCCGCGCGCGCGCAGGTGAGCGCGGGCGCGCCGGCGCATCGTTTGCACAACGCGGCCGCATTCCGCGCACACTTGCCCAGGCGTAGCGAGCGTTGCAGGACTTTTTATCAAAAACAAACACGCATATATTTTATGGCAAACTAATTTGTTAGTAGCGAAAAGCTCAAACATGTATCCCCTTCGCGCCTACATTTTTGCAAATTTTCTAGTGTAGTCAGTTCCTGAATAGCATCCATCCCAGAATGTTTCAAGGTTGCTGTGTGATTCTTCCATTAAGTATTACATATTCAGGGTTTTTCCAAAGATTGGCGATGCATAAGTAACTCAACTGTTCTCCCATCAGGCAACATTTCCTCTCGTTTGCTACCTATTATTAAAAGTATTATTAGCTTTATTTCCTGCAGAGTTTATTCCGACGATTCGGGTTTGCAATAAGTGTAGTAAAATTATTTCAACATTTTCAATAATTAATCGATATATTGCTATATAACTAGAGCAATTAGAGAGAGATAACATCGCCCACAACCCACAAGCGAGATAATTGTAGCATGCCGAATTTGATTGGATAATTAGTGCGGGCGCGGCGATTTAAGGTGACGTTCGGATGTCATGCACCTACATTACTATTGCGGCGTGGTTGTTGCCACCGCTGTATCTGTCAATCTGTTAATATGAGTGACGCTTGCCGCTGCATTACAGTACTGCCGTGATTATGCAGTTCATTCCGTAACCTTTGGCTTTGGGTGCGTTTGAGGGTAGCGTTCCAACACTTCGCGCGTCGGTAAATATAAATACTTTAGACCACCGAAGGTACCGTACCGCGATCAGTAGCCAGTTATCTCCAGTCGCCGTACCGTATACCTAATTGATATACGTTAAGAAGGTCAAATTGGATTAAGTAGGGACTTGCGATACCGGTGATGACTATATTGATGTATGAAAAAAAAAACACATCGCATAAAATATATGTATTCATTGCGTATAAGCCTCGATAAGTGGTGTAATTACTATACCTACATATACCTATTGTATATCTGGTGAGCATATTGTTTATAATCACAATATTACGATTAAGAAGGAAAATCGTAAATGGCAGAAAATTTTAGCTCAACATTTACACCTTGCAGATTACAATTAATTTTGTTAAGATAACAATCAAACCGACATCTCTAAGATATAGATGTACAAAATTAAAATAAGGATACAATCCAACCGTATCTTGAAATCTTGCCTATCCCTCTCCATGACGAAAGAAACGAAACAATAGCTTCCGCGACATAATCACAGACTAATAACGTCAATAAATTGTATTTATCTAGATAGTCCGTCTGTCTGTGATCGCGTATCTCCTGAACTGTGGCCTGTGGGGTAACGATACGGATCGTGCTGATTTGCTGCTGGCTCTGGGGGAAATTGCTGAGAAAAATGTCGATGCGGTCGTGCATCGTGACTTTTACCTGACACGTAAGGTTTAGCAACACATACCTTCGTTGAAATCAAGAAGTTGGTGAATAATTTTTCGCAGACGTTTCCTCACAGGTTTCGCAAAGAGGATTTTTCTGACAAACCAATATCTTTAATTTAGATGCTATCTTACAAATTATTTTTCAACAAAACCTATTTTACTGCAATGGATTTAAAATTATAAATACTAAAAATAATAAAGAAATCAGACCTAATTACATATTCAAACGAATTTCTCAGAGTCGCCTGATATATCTACAATAGTATTCATAATATTGACATAATTAACACACAAATAGAATGTTTATAATTATTTTGCATACAAATTGACTACAAACTTCAATGCTGGTTCATCACGAAATAATTCTTCGAACGCGATAATATATCGATATAATAGCGAAAATGTCAGTGTGAATGGAAAAAATAGTTGGCGATGTTTTTAGCCTTAATTTAGCCAAGGGAATTTTACAGTTTCACCTGATATATCTTCAATATATATTTCATAATGTTGACATAATTAATGTAAAATAGAAAGTCTTAATTATCTAGTATTTATTGAAATTGACTAAACGAATCCTCAATTCCTGTTCGTCACGAAATGGTCCTTCGAACCGGATTTAAATAGCGAAAATCTCAGTGTGAATGGGAGAAATAGCTGCCGGCGATGTTTTAGCCCTTATTAGCCAACACTAACTGGCAGGCAATTAGAGCAGCGACACAACATGTCGGCTTGCGCAAGCGCATCCTGGGGTGGCGCTGCGATCGCCTGCCGAGAATGGACGAATATTTTTTTTATTATTACAGAATAATAAAATAAAAGGTTATATATAATCGGTGAAAGATTTAAGGTGGATTAAGAAATTGTTATGACGAAACTGGGTCCTGTTAGACAGGGTTTCTTAGCTCAGGACACGGGGTCGTGATTTACTATATTTTAACATTTATAAGATAAACATTTTTCATTTTCATTTTTCATAATGAATTTCGTTGTATGGACATTAGAGGAGTTCCACTTAAAAAGGTGGATATTAATTTTAAAATTCATCGATAATACGCTAACACAAACGGTACGATACGATCGTTTATTGATAAAACATCTCGCATAAATACCCAAAAAAAAAAAGAATATCCGATAATGTCTTAGACATGACTCAGTAAACCAGATTGATTACCAACGTATTTTTATTATTATTTAGGTACCGTAACTAAAATAACATGGCAACACTTCCAATTTTCACAACTGTTACGTAACTAGCCACATTCAATTTGAAAATAGAACTAGTTCGATTCCGCGTGCGTTTGAACGGGTGACCGTTAAAATGACGTTAACCGTTTTTACGCAATGCTCATAACATAGTTTATATGTCTGTTGTGTGGTTATTGGTTCCCTATGTTATATCAGAGACTAGTAAAAGATAAGGAGATGATAAGAACCCATAATCAACCAATACGAACGAACCAATAATACCATCAACCAGTAATAGTAATCGCTATTTAAAATGGGTAGGTTTCATATTTAATAGTTCTAGATAGCATCATATTAGTAAGGTCAGTTTATTTTTACTAGGCGTTTAGTACATGTCAATACATACACAACGTTACGGTTTTCAGAGAAGGTTTAAAAGCTACAAAGATAAATAAGCCTATCACAGTGAGACCTCGATTATTTTTATCCCTATAACTTACTGGTACTAAGTCCGTCATTTATTGCAAAATACAGAAATAGAACGACGACGGGGATTCAAATAAAGCAATAAGTAATTATTATGGTACAATCTTACACACTTGATTTGTGACTGCCTGCTTCGTAGGTAGAGTCACTACCGACTAAGCTTAGGATGCCGTTGAAAGTTAAGTTGAAGGATATTGAAAGTCTATATTAATAAATAGTATCTGTTTACATGTTGGGTCGCGGCACCGTTGAGATTGGATGCTGCAATACACCATGAGGTGTGAATTATATGTGTTGGCAAATTTAGATTAACTTCGTGAGTGCTTTGCGTTTAATATACTCAATGCAATGAAAACGAGCTACTTTCTGTGGAGAATTCTATAAATTCCAAGTACGTGACATACAAGGTGTAATAAAAATAGTGGGGATCCGTTTAAGGGTATTTGGTATCGTATAACGTATTCTGATTAGGAAAAGATAGAAGAAACAAAATTATTTTTCCATGGGACAGGTCGTATAAGTCGGCCAGCCCTCCACACAAAGGCCAAAATTTTTTTTCGGCAAAAATTGTTTTCTTCTACTTTTTCCTAATTACGGCCTATCGCGAAAACCGATATTCACAAATTGCGGGGATCTTTCTCTTTTACTCTTACTAAGACGTAATTAGAGTGACAAAGAAAAATGTCCGCAATTGACGAACTTCGATTTTCGCGGTTATAGCCCAGAACACGATACGAGTACTTGAGATTTCACGTCATTTGAGCATGTTGTATTAAAATGATACCGTAATTTTATTTGTATGGGAGAGTTTTTGGCCGCGGGTTCATGTGATTCTTAAAGGCAATATTGTCCCAGAAAAACCTATATAACAGTAACCACTATATTTTAAGAAAAACTGTATCTCGCCATAATAGTCCACGGTCCATCGGCGCCGTTTATCAGGTCGGAACGAACACCCGTGAGATTACCTACTTGCGCGGGCGCCGTTATTCTATAACATTAACGAGGAATATTAGTATTTTATATCTATATGTAGTAAACAACAACAATACGTTAAAAACTAAAATAGATATCATGTACTGAAGAAAAAATGACAAAGCCCTCCAGTGGCTGAGGCCGAATTCGAACCGGGGTCTCCAGCTTACGCGTCTAACGGACCTAGGCTACCCGGCACTATAGTAGTGTGACGCTACTCAATAAGTTTTTGCCTAAAATATCATTTTTGTACAAGCTTTTATCGCTGACTGTACTTTTTTACCACGGGCAACTGATGCTCATCGAGACGATTAGGATGCGTTGTTTCATCACAGAGTTCCCTTGGCCACCCCCTGTCTCCATCATCAGATCAGCTCCATGTAATCATAATATTGCATTGTCACCCAAGTTGAAGTGGGTCTTTAGCTTCCAAGGCCCACACTAACTAACAAACCCACACACAACACTAACAGGGCAAGTTAAATAAAAACTTGTAAAAAACACAAATCAAGATAATTAATAAATTAATTTGATTTCTTCCCTAAGTAACTCCCCTGTTTTCCGGTAAAATGTGCATACATTCGCTAAACACAATTCCCAACCCGTTACGATGTAAAATACTTAGCTTATGTTTGAAGTAAATGATACTTGCTGGAAATTACTTTCTTTCCAAACATGTGTCTCAAATAACTATAACTTATCGCCCTACGTAATAACCGTTAAATATTCATTTTTACGTTAAGACAGCCATAATGAACCGTGAAATATATTAAATACCGGTAAAGGAAACATTAAAACAAAAAGATAAGAATCGTTTAACCGTTTAAGCAAGAATCGAAGTAAATCACTTCCACCTGAACGTGCCAGAGGTCATGTGGTAAATTAGTGTACTTTCACGAGACCTTTTAATTTCAAAAATTCGAAAATTTGATCATTCGAAAGTAGCGGACGTGGGGTATGATGTTTCGATTAAAGTTCCATAATAATAAAACAGCTTTTTTTTACTTTCGACCTACATAACAAAAATAATGTCGTACGTGGAACGTTACGTTATAATATTCATTTATACGTGCGTGACGTAACGGAAACTTTTCCAATTCTAAAATTGTCAAATTTTGTGGCTAGATTCTTCGATATTGTTCAATGCTATACAAAATTATTTCATTATTATTTAAATTAAAGACGTATATTTTAACCTAACAAAAATATGGTACGGTCACCATCAAAAGTAGCGGTCGACTACGCGTCAAAAGTAATGCTAGATTCTCTAATAGCTTAACAAATGAGATATGTCTTTATATAGAATATTTAGAGTCTTTCAGATATCTTTGAACGCAAACTCTAGAGAATAATAATAATGACGGCTAACTGTAAAAAATAATCCAAAATCTGTTTAATGTGTACTGCGAAAGATAAGTAGTAGTTAGTTCTCTTATATATAAGCATAAAATAATATGGCGATCGCAAACGAGTGTTTAATACTAATCTAAGACCCGTTTAGTAGTTTTTACACGCACGCAGTGTGCCACATAAATGACAGTCATTTTAGTCTCGGTTTAATGTTAGGTTTACTCGTACTTCCCTGTGTTTATGGCAAAGAATAACACTGAGTAAGATTTCAAGTTTTTAACGGTTGGAACAAAGTATAGTTGAGAAAATGAATTCTTCATTAGATCTGTAAAACATATGAAAAGTTTAGTTTTCTCGAAGTGAAAATCAGCTAAACATAGCTGTATCGCTTTTTCGCCTTTATTAGCTAGTGTATAATAGTACATTACGATACAAGTGCGAAAAATAGGAAATTCGAAACAAGTGGCGATAAATTAAAACACGACCGAAGGGAGTGTTTTAAATCGACACGAGTTGCGAATTACCTATTCGCACATGTATCGTACAACGTTTTACAGTACATATGGCCCTTTAAATGTTCGACACAGTAACATAATATGCTACTTCTCGCACTAGTGCTATAAAGTAGCCCCATATGTACTGTAAAGAGTATTTTTGAGCTTTTACCACACACCTCGCTCAGCCATTTACATGGAAGCATAGGACCAACCACGATAACTCGAAATTATGTGTAAATTACAGTTCATCGAGACAGTTTAACCTTTCACATGTATGTGGTGGTCAACCATCATGGGTTCAATGTGTCTAAACCTCGGATGTGCTGTATGGAGCAGAAAACAACGTTCTCGAAAAAAAATCAAAAATGATTAAAATTCGGTCAGGATCCTTGTCATACACAAACAAGAGGTTAGGAGGAAAGGGGACGGTCGTTTCTTCATACAAACGAAGTCCCCATTTTCCTCTCTGGATATTGACATTATGGAAAATAGTTTTACATAATTTGATATATATTAACAATAGTTCTATTATTACGTAGGGGACGTTTGACTTTTTTTTCGATTTTTTGATTGTTGTAAAAATTAGGAGCGAAAAACAGATTGGATACAATTTTTTAAATGCTCGTATTTCTTATAATAATTTAAATTCGAAAAATATTAAACGTAAGGGCATAGCTGTGGTTGATATACAACAAATTGTGTCAAAATAAAATTCAATAATGCTAATATTCAGAGAGAAAAATTAGGACTTCGTTTGTATGAAAAGGTGATTGCGCGGATCCTCCACTTTCGTCCTAAGAACCGTTTTAAGAATCTACTGGGACGTAGGAGCTGTGTTATAATAAAACTGCAAATACACGACAAAAATTAAATAATTTATGTAAGGAATGGCAAACTGCAATTCACCTCATTTTAACTGCAAATCTGATTGAGATTTCCATCACGGCATTGCGAAGGAAGCAGAAAGTCAAACATTGTCATTACGGCGGCCCGGTATGCCATAATGCCATGTTTTTTCCCGTGAAGATTAACCCAGAACGGGGCATTTACATACAAAACAGGCTGCGTACATGTCGCGAGTTGCCGCTAGCTCTAATGATTGTTGGGGTGTGGGGTAAGTTGTAAGACGTAACTGTGATACTTCTTTTGTCCTATTCCATAAAAGGTCTACTTTTTCGGGGACGTGACGCGTATGGCTATTTTAATAACCTCCAAAAATCTGTATTATATACCGTTGAATTTAAAGCTAACTTATCAAGCGTTATCGTGCTAAATATCGGCTTCTTCGCTTTATCAGAAGTGTTAAAAAAATATCGTCACGCACCCGACATTTTTGAAATAAAAACGCGGTTTGTTTGTCTAACACGTAAAACAAAGAATCTGGTTAAGATCTCAAAAACAACCAGAGTATGGCAGCGTAAACGCCTCCTCCAACCATATATGACAATTATAGAGAGATAATAATATCACAAGATAATAGAAGCTTAAGTAGCTACAATCGTCAAATTTTTGTTTTTTTCATTTTCGGCTAACGCTCTCGCTACCGTTCGTGGCTTACACTGCATGCGCAGGCGCCCCAGGACCGCCTTATGCCGTTTCCTCAACGCTTTTCAGATCGGACGTCGACGCAAATCACTATTTATTACGTACCGCCACTGTTACTGCCGGGCGTCGGCCATTGAGACCAAATGACTATGTTAGATGACTGCTATTCTGGTCTATGTTAGGTTATCGACTCATGACTACGTATTGCAGATTTGCATATTCAAAGGGGCTTAATCGTGTATAATTTTATTTGCTTGCAGCCATGATTAGATTTGAAGTAGATGTGAATTTGCTTACTACGCAAATTGTTCCAAACACACCTGTCTCAGCAACAATATCTTGACTTTGGCGGGGTCATTCTAAATATATTCATTCTCGTTTTTTCTAATTGTTGACAATTTGTTCCAAATAGTGTACAGAAATTGTAGTTTCCACTACGTCACGCACCACACAAATGTAAAACGTAATAAAAACTTCGCGTAACGGAACGGATAGTTCTGGAACAGACATACTAAGTACACTTGATACAGGTTTCCTTAAGATGTTAACTTATTTTTATATATATTTTTTTAGTTAAATGGCAAAACCATCTAACAACTCATGAAAATCATGGACCAACGCTTCATTCAATATTTTTATGTTCTAACAAACTGTTTAATTCAAAAGATGTGAAGTTATTTATCAAAATTCAGTTACTGTCGTATCAAATGACGCAACACCAATTTCTTCTCAACTATCACTTTCTACTTTTATCACATTATTAGTTACCTCTGTCCGTCTGTCATTCAACATTTCTGATTGTACACTCAGAAACTATTGAATGAATCAAAGAATGAATGAATTTGTCGTGAAACCGTCTATGTGACATTCAATGTAGCTTCACAAAGAAGTAAGTAGGTGTTTTGTTAATTGCATAATGATGAAAATAAGAGACATATTTTGAAATTAAGGAAGCATTCGGACTGTAAGGCATAATAACTATTTAAAAATAAAATGTATTGTATTTTGTCCATAAAATACCTTGTGAAACATTATGGAATTTATGAATCTTAAGCATTTAGGTACAGCAGGGTTCAAAAGTGCATGGATAAGTTACGAATGAAACCATTCATAAATTGTCCATGAAAGTTTGAACCTGATGGTATATACCATACATTTGTACACATACCGTATACCGACATATATGTCTACAATTACAAAAATACCTGTCAGTTGAAGTGATACGTATATTTAAAAAATTTATGATAAAGTTTGGTTATGCGCGAGATAGCGCTAAAAATGTAATAAGACATTTATTCTGATTTAAGAACTTAAAAACAAGTATAAACCATTTAAAAACCAAATAAACGAAACTAGATTCTCATCTCAAGTAATTAATTAAGTAATTAAAAGTTATTACGGCCATCAATTTTATCTGATAAAATTATTTTTATCTTAAAAGCAACCTTATGTCTTCTGGGCCTGGTTTTTCGGGTGTGGCACAACTAAGTTGTGCTGATTTTATGAGCGGGAATATGGAATCGGGACTGAGTTCCTAAGGCGTACGACGCCGAGATTTTAATTATTTTATGGAGACAAGTAATGTTTTTATAGCATTTTTGAATCAATTCAGTATAATACTGAATCTGACAATTATTTGTACGCATTTTCTTAATCTGACGGATAATGTGTTTCGCACTTGTAATTGTCAGATAAAGAAACTAACAAAATCTACAATCTACTTAAGAGGGAAAATAGCTTTTCGATCCTAGCGAAATAACGGTACTTTTTCAATGAAATTCCATTTCGGGAGAAAACGTTTTCCACTAACTACATCTTAAGAAATCACTTTGATTTTGATGTCGATCGCTTCAGCATATCGTGTCAATTATATAGTAAAGAATCATGGAGAATGGAAAATAATAAGAAGTGGAAAAACTTTTCCTCTTTTTGTATGGTCGATCACTGAGCATACTTCCCTCTTGACGATTTTTTTAACTGCCAATCAATCAATCCCCCAATAAACTACGGATAGAACCAACATAGACGGCTAATAGTTAGACTCCGCGAGTAGCAAGATATCTTTCATACATATATTAATCTGACACGCTCGAATAACTACTAAAATCCCCTCTTGGGCTCCCCTACCTTGGATTCTTTGAGTTCGGGTTCGCACTAATGGTTTTTTCAAATTTTATTTTTAAAAATACTTCCTATTCTTTCTACATCGAAAAATATCTACAGTAACAATTTATATCTACAGTAACAATTCTAAAGTGCTTTATTTATGTCACCGTGTGCATATTAGTGAATAGGGTCGCCTCTTAACGACGTATTTAAGATACCAACCTCTTAAAAGCCTATCAGATCTATTAATCATCATCACTATCAGATAACAGTAAGTTTAATGACTTCCGTGAGTTAAACTAGACATGTTTCTTTAATTATTCATTTGATAAATATGATTCAAATACATAAATATCACCTTCGCTGTGTCATTGTCGATCCATATACCGATTTACAGATCAAAAGACCGCATGCGCATGTCATTAATCAATTGAACTACATACAATGTGTATTTTTGATATAACCTCAAACTTAAACTAGACGTAGGTTTTAGTGCTATAAAACAATTCTGAAATATTTTTTAGTTTAGTCTTTACTACTAGAGCATAATTAATTTTTTAATTTTTTCGAGCGGCAATGTATTTCGTACATCATGATAACTTGTGACAGTTGTGACCACGCGTCATTAATGAGACGTTTTGAGTTAAAACAAAGTAGTGATACATTGCTTGCTGAATTATTTTGTATGAAAAAATAAGTCGTAAATTTTTTATAAAGCCTATGAAAGTGTGTTAAGTACAGCCAAAACTTTGATTATTGTGGTCGTCTGGTCATATCAAAAATACGCCCTGTATACAGACCATTCGAACGTACACTGAGACACTGACATCAGTTATTTAGCTATCGTGCATCTCGCCCGCGCCAATACATATACTGACAAGTACAATGCAAGATAACCGAATGACATCAGTTAGATGTCATTCTGACAGCAGTGTACGTTCGAATTAGCTTGATACTTATGTCACTTTTAATAGAGGTTAGCACGTTTGAGACAAATGCGAAGTTCAAAGTATTTTTTCATTGTTGATGAGCGTATTTGCCTTTTATGTTATATATATTTAAAGCTTACCACATGCATACTGAATATGGTAAAAATTAAAATCTTTTTATTGTTCACCAGTACAATTTTTCAATAAAAGAAATGTCTGGTGGAACCGAAACTAGGCTTGGGGCCCTGGAGTGCAAAGCAAGATTAACATTAAGATTATTATACTTATACTTAACAAAATAGCATTAATAATAAAATTATAGCATTAAAATAACAATAATTATATAGTTACATAATTACTGTCTTCACAACATCATATCAATGATAACATTGCTTTTTTTGCGAAATTGCATGGCGAAATTATGAATGAATTCATTGATAAAGTCGCCATGCCCTTTTACGGCTGATGGCACGACACAAACCTAAAGCTATTCCATCTGCATTTAATACTTATACCCAATACACAATAGTACCCAAACGCCTTCTAGATGGCCGACCGAAGAGCCGCAGGTAAAGGCAGGCCCAAGCTCAGATGGTTAGACGGCGTATACCAGGATATCAGGACCTTAGGAGTGATAAGTTGGAAAAGGAAAGCCACGAACAGATCGGACTGGAGAGATTTTGACCGGGCAAAGGCCCATCCGCGGCGATAATGCGTCAGATGATGATGACATGAACAGAAATAAATATGAATATGAATGCCTATCTTTGGAAATGTGCACGGAGTAGGTTAAGAGGCTGTCAACACCCAATGTCCTTGAAATTGATGTTACTTAAACAGTTTTTTAAGAAAAACTATTTGTTTTAGTCAAGTAAGATAAATATATGTTCATATTAATTATATTTCAAAGACCGTGGTTGTACTCGATACATGATTGAACGAAATCGGCTCGATAGAAAATAATTGCAAAGATTGGTCTTAAAATCACAATTAAACGGTTTTATGTCTTTATTGTTTTGACTTATGGGTCTGCAATTAAAATCACAATTTCAAAACATTTATATCTAAACCGTGGTTGAGTAAAATATTACACTAATAATCCACTTTTTTTTATTTAAATATTTTTCTTATTATTCCCTTGCCCAGGCCCAGTAACATGCGACAGTGCTATCTCATTTACTCCGATAGAAATAGACAGTGTGCGCGCTTTAGGTAGTCAATGCCTAAAGCCTCTTAACGAAAAATAGTACCTCATGAGCAACGCTAACTGGCGCGGATGTGTGCGACGGATTTTACGTACGAGTACAATGGCACCCGCGTGCTTGCGCCCGCTCCGTGCACTCGCGCCAGCTAGCGGGCGCCTTCATACTGTGAGAACGTATTGAGTTGTTATCAGTCTGATGAAAGGATTGACGTCAGTAAATCCCATCTTAGCCGCCTAACCCATTGGGTACATACACGCTTTTAGAGACCACCCAAGGCTGATAAGGTTATCGCGGGACGTTAAACTACGTATTTACTAGATTGAAATATGGGGCTTTTTTAAATGTACACGTTTCTGTGGTGAATTTGAGTAAATCTTACTGTATATTTTATTGAGGTGAACAGTAAAGAGAATTTCTATCTAACTAGGTATCTAAAACGTGTGTCAGGTGGTCTAACGTGTGTCAATCTTAATGATTGTCCTTTTTATTGTATGCCTCCTTGATTTTTTAGGGTTCCGTACCAAAAAGGTAAAACGCAATGTGACAGACAGATACACGGATAGAATTGCACCATAGGAGTTCCTCCCTGGTGCGACTCGTCCGTCTGTCTGTCACATTGCTAAATATCGCGAGAACTACTTACTCTTTCGATTTGAACTTTGAAATAGGTATAAACAATCCTTAGCTTAGTCTTTCAACTTAGACGCATTGGTAGTTACTCCCTGTCCCTGTGGAAAATGCCCACTATCAGGGGCAAATGTCAAGTAGGATATCATATGAAAGAGCTTGTGTTGCACATTCTAAAACATTTTTTCTTCGTTTCCTCAAAAATAAGTATGTATGCGTGCGAAATCGGCTTCTTATGAAGTCTTTAGCAACTTTACCTCTCGATCTACAACTATAAGTAGTTGTATCACGTTTACCAACTGCTACCAAATCGGGCCCATGTTAAACTGACAAGGTACTACGTTGCTAATCAAATCGTAAGCCGCAAAGCGAAGTATAATTGGACAAGCCTAGAATTGTCCGCGTCACGCCGACTCCGCGACGTGGGGACATGGAAGTGACTAGTATGGTTGGATTAAGCTAGGGCTGTCTGTTTTACAGCCAGTGCAAAAAATATGTTGAGGAATAGTGGTTACATTTTTTATGGTATAGGATATAATTGGGCAGACTAAGCAATTACTGCCGCCATGGACACCTGCAACACCAGAGACTCAAGTGCTCTGCCAACCATTAAGCTGGCAGTACAATCTTTACTTGAAGGTTTAAAGGTCATATCGGTCGAAAATGCCGCGGGTGACAGAACATTCTACAGTTTAGCTGTGCGAGGCAGAAAGTTTCTGGAGAAATTCAGGGAGAAACAGTTGAAGATTGCCCATCATTTGTGATGACGATGGATGCACCTGACAGTGTAGGTACATATTGAATTACAGGGATGTTATTTATTTTTAGCTTTAATTACTTGATTTGATGGTTTTCCGAACTGGTGACACAAACTGTATTCGTATCAGTTTTGGGTTATAGAGATTCTACAATCCTCCGAATAATATTTATTTTTTCACGTAGGACACATAGTGAATAAAAAATTTCATAGTCTTCCATCGACTTTAGATCTAACAGTTTCTGGTAGTCAAATGTTAATCCGTATTGTCCCAAAAAGCTGTACCTTTTGATCCGGATACCAAAATCTTAGTTACTTTCTTCTTGACCTTCTGGTCCTAATTTCACACTCCTTACTTTGATTTCATAGTAGGTACGTAAAGTACGCTTTGTAAAATAATCTACAATGAGAGTACACAAAGGACACATCGCTACCTTCAATGTTTTATTAAATTCTTTTCTTTATTTATTCCTCTTTTTTGGTGAAAACTTTAACACGTGAATGTGACGAAGTGACAGCCCTACATTAAGGGTCGGACAGCTATCAGCTGATCGGCTAATCGGCTTAGCAGATAAGTGTGTCGGCCCTTAAGGTCCCGTTCTCATGACAAACGAGCGATCACCTTCTTTCCGATAACGCGGTTTTTGGGTTAGCTCCGATTAGAGTTGGCCGGTTTGACGTAAAGTGCATATGATGTTAGCACATTCACTGCTAATGGCCCGCTAGGTTCTCTGTTCGTAGGCGCTTTTCGCTACAATATAAATTGTAATACAAATAAAATAGAGCGAACAAAAATGTTACATTCATGCATTTGCAAATTTTACATACATGTAAATTTGATATTTTAAAATTATTTTCTATTTTTATATATATTGCCTGTTTTTTTTTTAAATATTTGCACGCCTGCATGCAGACTGAATGCACGGATTCTTCCTTTATCTTGTAAGACCTTTATATTAATTTGTTCTATGCAAATAAATTCTTTGAATCTTTGACAAAGTGGAAAAAGCGCAGTATCCGCTACGTACGTAGCGCGTAGCTGAATGTGTTAAGTCACATGAACCTAGCCGCCGCCGTACAATCGAATTTACGCTCGCATTTTGAAATAACATGAAATTTGACATTAACATTCAAGTAATATATATCTACGTATGGTACCAGTTGCCGTTGCTAGAAATTGTAATACAAATAAAATAGAGCGAACAAAAATTTTACATACATGCATTTATTATCTAAAAATAAGGAATTAGATATATACAGATGAATACTATAACTAGCTTATATATAAGGAATTAGATTGAAATAAATAAAAAAAACCGACACGCCGAGAGTCGGCTATTTATTATTTATCCATAGGCTTGCCACAACCAGCGTGCAAATTTTCATTGTATTTTATCAAGCATTAGGGAATACTTAGCCTTATATGGATCCCAGACAAGCGCACCATACTCCAACTTACTGCGCACGTATGCATTATAGATATATCGTACCGCCGGTTAATGTTTTGCGAAACCGTATCTTTACTGGGCTAAAAAGTGCCTATTGGGCAGCAGAATCTACTTAATGAGGTATTCATTATTCCATTAGCGAAAAAGAATAGCCTCACTGCTGAAACGAGTGCGCGGCAGTGGCCTTTTCATGTTGAGGTGTATGGCCGAGCCTCTTGACTGCTCGCAAATAAAATACTGAGATGATGCATAGAGAAATAAGTAAGCATAGAGTGCACTCCATACATCAGTTTTCTTTTTCTTACCAAAACGCTTATTATTTTGGTAATGTACATCTAGCGTTAAGTAGCGGATTTATCAGTACTGCTACTTGACAATAGGTTTCGCGACGAACGAAAAATCATCAATTTTTAGCCAATATTATAACCGGATTAACCGGAACTGTATTTTCAACTCCTTCTGTTTGTAAAATTAGTTGTAAATTATTGAGCAATACACTTTTCGTCAGTCACGACACTTGATATCTATTGTCAAGTAGCGGTACTCATAATTATATTTATTCGTTTCCTCGATTTATCGTAGGGATACTTTTTTGTAATGGCCACAATGTTGCGTAGATTCATTATGTTCTACATAGTATCGAATGTATCGATACTTGGCCGGCATCGGGTCCGACCCGGCTATCGTTGTGGGTTGTCATTTAGAGCATGAAAGAGCCAAGTTACACGCAGAAAGCGTTTTTTTTCTGGAACGGTTTTTAGTTTAAATATTAGCCATGCTCCATGAACTCGTAAACATATTAAAGCATTCGCTGCCAGCGCCAGCTACGTCTACGTATTTCTTTGTACTCGTAGCACAAAGCGCTCACGAACAGAGGACCCGCCTATCGAGTCGCTGGCAATTAATGTGTTATAATATAACAAATCTTTCGCGTTTTAAATACATGTCATATCATCATTTTTGTTGTTAATAATCTGTCCGCTGTCAACAATATCTGGTTCCTGGTTTCCGCATTTAGTTCGAAAATGTTGCTAGCACTTTTTTATGCTCTTTTCTGCAGATAAATAAGTTTTAAGCGAGTTTTATACTTATCAGAAATACGTTTTACCAAACCTTCCCTACAACTTATGTCATTCCCATCACGGAACAATGGTGTTCCGGATCTTTGGAAGCCAACACGTAGAGGGCCTTTTGACACTTAAATGAAATTAAGGGTGTACCCCTTACGGATACTGCCCTTGCCCGCCATACAAATTATTATTATGAAGCGAGGAAACTGATGTTTAAAATGAGCTTTCTCTATGACTGCTCAATAAAACATTTCCGCTCGTACCTATAGATCGGACCACCGGACACCTCCGGTTGAAGGCGTCGCCGGGCCCTGATTTACAGCTGTCCGTAATTGAGCCAGGACGAGTTGACTGGACTACACTCACTGCTAGTGCTAGGGCCTGAAGCAACTGTGGAAGCGGGATGACAAATCTATCGCGGATCGGCCAAGTATAACGATAAACTAAACAATAGATGTTATTTATTTATTATTTTTTCCACAATACACAACACAAAACAATGCCGCCGTTGAATCTGTCAATTTCCTTGATATTGATTCGGTCAAATTATGTTTTATGATAAACAAACTAATACAGTACCTTTCGGTATGGTTCTTTACGCAGACTAGCGTAGCTTCTCAAATTATGACGGCGGTTGTTCCGAATGCAACTTATTATTGTATAAACATCCATGCAGTAGCTAAACGCAGCCGTCGGGCTCGGCTAGTATTCGGAGGCTTTTCAAAAGCACCAATAGGAGCGCTCCACATATTTTCTAAGGCACCTAAATTAAAACCACCTTTTGTACTGATCAAATATTGCAAATCACTCTTTCATCATCCTTCATATTATCAACACCTACTTTCTACATTGAACCGTTTTGGCAAGAATCCTAAACCAGTACCTTTTGGAAGATTATACTTCACTTTATTATAAATCGAAGTTTTATTTGAGTCGTCGAGATCCTGACCTGCACGGCGGCTACAGCGGTCAAACTCAACTCCGTCAAACTTTTCATCCATATAGTATGGTTTGACGGTGTTCAGACTCAGGCAATCTGGAGAATGATCCACCTAATTTAGTTTGACTTTACTCTTTGAGCATGCATGCAAGAAATCAAACTGATATTTTCATTTCTAAATATGCATGTACCTTTCACAATAACTATCACATATGTATTCAGAACGGCCGGGTCTCGCTTGATCACTCATGGAACCGTATTTATGACCGTATTGTGTCGCAACGGCAAAAGGAAAGCGAGGGTGACACATGCATTAAAGTTTTCTTAGTGATTGGTTTGTTTGATGGCGAAGGTTACGGGAAAAAGTATGAAGTTACGTTTATAATGGAGAATGTTTTAAAATTAAGGATTTAAGAAATTAGAGTGACTTAAAGTTTTACATGCTAAATTTCCACTTGAGCTATTTTTATCGTATAAACTTTTTTAGCAATGTGAAGTAGCGAATAAGCTGCAGGAAAGTCGCCTCCGATGGTATGGCCATATAAGCCGCAGACCAGTAGACTACGTCGGAAATAGATGCCTCGACCTCACTGTCCAAGGCCCTAGATCACGCGGCCGCGGTAAGCCTAAGAAGCGCTGGCTGGACGTCTTGATAGCGGACATGAAAGAGAATAATTCACTCCTGATAATGCCGAAGATCGGGCAAAGTGAAGAAGATTAAGTAGGAAAGCGGACCCTGGCGCTAGGCCGGGAAAACGCTAGGCTGAAGAAGAAGAACAACTTTTAGCAACGATAACTGCCAGACCATCAAACTACCATATATCTATATGTTACGTAAATATTCATGCCAAGTTTCATGTAATTTTCTTTTTAGGAGATAAATATGTTTAATTATAATAAACACAAATGGGTGGAAAAACAATTAAAAACTTAAATTAAAAACTTACAATTAAAAAAATTGTCCTAGATCGAGACCGCTTGGCAGGGTGCCCAGAAGGCTGGCTGCATTGCCCCTCTGGATAGCAATGCTTATCCGCTGGGCGAAGTACAGGCCAGCCCTCTGGTCACCCCAAGCCTCTATAAGGCGTTTTGCTAACTCCTTATAGAGGCGGCGCGCGCTAATTTGAACATGTCGTTTTAAAATGAGAGCGTAACTTCGATTGTATGGGGGCGGCTTTTTGCGGTTCGTGCGACTCTTATCATTAGGTTTTTATGTTTGATAAAAGTTAAATTAGTACGAGATAGTCAGCAGCTTACAGAATTTGTAATAAACGCCAAAAATCCCAGCTAAATAAAAACTTGGTACAAGAACGGGCGATCGCAAGTGTGCGTACGATCTAAGGGCCACCAACACTAGCGTCTAGAAAATGTGCTATGGAAAATTGGTTGTTGCGCAGTTTCGCCCACGTTGAATAGACGCTCGGAAAACGATAGTGTGGGGTCTCTAAGGTGCCTTTCCTGATCTCTTCTCCACACCGCTGGATTCCAAATTACTGTCATTTCTCATCTCCACCATAGTGGACAAGCTTATAGTCTGTATCTTTAGGTATTTACAAAAAGGTAAACAAACAATTTGTACATTTTCGTGTAGTTTTAATATTTATTGGTTAACCAACCAAATACAAAACCGCCTGGATCTGTCACTGAACGACCTGACTTTAAACCTACATTATTTGATCATGTAATGTTTTCATCTACCCTCAGCTGCCTTAAGGAGCCATTTGAGGGTAGATTTTGTTTACCTTTTTTTAAATACCTAAAGATACAGACATAGAAACGAACGACCCACATTTTGTTATTAAACCTGATTTCGAGCCTGAAACAAGAGAATCCTACATCTCGAATTAAACTGATGACTGTATGGATAACCGCGAGTGTTTACGGGTATAACTACAGTGACGTATTTCCGGTCCACAATGGCGCATTGTGTCGCTTCCGGCGCCACGCTCCACGGCGCTGTTTGATGCGGAGACAAAGCGGAAGTGTACGAGGGACAACATATTTTAGGTTGCTTAATTTAAATTAGTAACATCAATAAACATAGTTACAATCGCTAGCATAATCGACCTTATATGTTATAGTCGTTCGATTTGAAGCTGGCCCGGAGCGGCTAATCTTTTTGTCTATTGATAACTAAAACCGCGCGTGCCAGTACCTGCAAAAAAAAGGGTCGTATAATTCCAATTGGCATCTGAGCGTGGGCTAGTCCAACGCCCAAAAAACCAGTGTAGGTGCGCTCTCCGATAACGCGCCTTTGTTCCGCATATCGAGTATCGAGGACACATTTTAGACCGGTTCGGTAGCGTTCGACTCGCCGGCACTCAGTAACCGTAGAAGGACCACACAAGAAATCGCAAATAATATTCCCATTTGTTCATTTTGAATCTTATTTCAATTACCATAGGAGTTGTAATTCAATATCCGGTTAAAGTGACCGGACCCTTTTTTTTGCAGGTAGTGGCACGCGCTGTTTTAGTTAACAATAGACAAAGGATAAGCCGTTGGGGGCCAGCTACAAAGCTAACAACTAGAACGGCTCCAATCATGGCACATTTAAGAGAAAATTTTGAGTATTTTTGATATTTCACCGACACCTGTAAAATTTCTACCGCTTAATGCATTAAAAGTTGAATATCCTATTCGTCCTTTATGTTTTCGGCTATTGGTTTCAATATTATTAACCAATTAAAACTATGTTTTTTGCTCCAGTTATGGGATGTATGGTTCCATTCATTTTCAAACTAAAAAATATCAATGAAAAATTAAACTTGATGAGCTCTTTGGCTCTTTTTTATGGTAAAATGTTGCCAGCGATTAAAAACTGTTAGTAAATATTTGTTTTATAGGATTTGTCTATACCATCCCATTACTGGTGCGTGTTCCATTATAAGGGTGTTTACTATATTTATTTTCAAACTAACAAAAATATGTATCAATGAAAAATTAAACTTAAGCAGCTCCTTGGCTCTTATTTATGGTAAAATGTTCCAAGCGTATAAAAACTGATGGTGAGTATGTGTTTTAGAGGATTCCATTACTGGTGCCAGTCCCATCATAGGGGCGTTTATTATAGTTTCTTTGTAAATAAATATACCAAAATATATCGTAATATACCGAGCTAGGTATCTTTAGATACCTAGAACAATAAGTAAAAAAATACATTTGTTGAATACGTACGAAATACGTCCCGCAACTGAGATGTATCTAATCCTACCTTATTCATTGAAATTCTTGAAACGGTTTAGGCTCTTGGGTTAAATAATTAGACATGCATAACCTCTAAAAATATAACCATTCTTTGGTAAAAACTGGGCGGCCATTTTGTTCGTTTTATCTAAATTTCGTATATTGTGAAAACGAAGAAACCGATTTTTTATTTACGTTAAATAACATATAATCTAATTTCTTTTCCAGCTTGACCGCACTCGTATATACCACGATGGAGTATAAAATGAGGAAATGTGTTCAATATATTTACTACCAATTAAATTTATATTTACAATCCATAGTTCGCGTAGGTTTAAGTTAAGGTTATTGCGATTTTAAAGCTAATCGTAAATTTGTATAACACTTTATAACCTCACTAAACGAAATTATCTTTCAACACGGAAACAGTAAAACACTTTACATGCAAGTGTTACACAAAATTTCTCCTTTTATTTGAAAATTGAGCCATTTTGATGCAATAACCAGAATTTTTATTAATCATATAAACAAAAGACAACTCCATTTTCAGAACCGGGTGAAAGCAATCGAAACAATTGCGAACTTTAAAATATGTATCGATACGATAAATTCGAATGGAGTGAGCTACAATCATCGCCCATTTATAATCGGAATCGATTACGAATATCGATTTTAATTGATCGGTTCTCGTTTTCGACATCGAGATGTTTATCGACTGGATGATAAACGTGCGTGTGTTTAACCTTTATTTTCATGTTTCTTTATAGTTTTAAATCGATTGTTTTAATTAACTTTTGCTATTTATTGCGCTCTGCTTTCGTTCTCGGTTTCAGAAGGAAGATTGGATATAATTATACTGTATCAATAAAGTTAATTTTATTTATATTTAAGGCTTGTACGAACGAAAATGTACGATTGTCGTTAAAATGGCGCCAACAGCTACCATTGCGCGTATCGTCATTATTTTTGTTATTTATGTTATTACAAATATAACATATATTTATTTATAGGTTGTTTTTGTATTGCACCTGTTGGCAAACGCAAATAAATAAATAAAACAAAATAGAATAAAATAATAAAACACAGCATAGACATTTCCATTTCACCATTTCTTTGGTAATTAACAATACCGTAGAAATTATTTACGTTTTCTAAGAAAAATTTTCTATATCTTTGTCATCTCTTAAGCCATAAGGCAATATAAGAGATAAAAGTACGTTCATTCAGATTATTTTCATTCATCGACCAGGGGGCCTAGCCAAGATGACCATCGTACATCGACCAATCAAAATGAAACCAAACTAAAGAAAAAAATGGATGACAGATGCAACGAAAAGTCACGTGATCGTTTGCATACATTATTTCACTCACGATTGGCGTTTCCTATCAATAATTGTCGTCTTGGATAGCCCCCCTGATGAGAAAGAAACTGATAACGGATCGATATGATCGGGCCGCTAATAAATGTCGGAGGAAATAAATACATCGAGGAAACATCGATGATAACGGGGTCGGAATCAGTGGCTGTGACGAGTGATGGAGCGAAGAGGAAGAAATGAGCGTTTCTATTTTTTTTGTTTATGGTCTGATATGATATTTTTGTCTTGGAACTTCTGGCCAAAACTTTTTGATGCGTTTTTTTATAAGCATTGCAAACGTCATCGATCTGCACTCGTTAAACCAGCTTGATTTATTAATTAATTTAGTTTGGGATGACGACATTTTATTGTTGCTGTCGATGAAATGATGTTTCTCAACTCAATTACTTCGGAGCTGTTAGGACTATTTACTTAAAGTAAATATCTAGGCGCTTCATCCCTGTAATAACAAATAAATATCGAAATATTCGCAATCAGAAAAGTTTCGGCAAGTTGTCCATGGGCCCAGCTGTAAGTGCGTATTGAGGCGATTTTTCATATATTATTAGAAGTATAAGAACAAATTAATTTATTTTCAGAAAATATTTTAATTTGTTTTTATTTCAAGTAGAAACACTACTATATAAATTATAAACTGAAATATATATCATATACGAAGAAAAAGTGACCACGGCCTCCAGTGCCCCAGGCTGGAATCGAACCAGCGTCCTCTGCAATACAAATGCCTAACCGCTCGGACCACAGCAGCATGGGCTGCATGGGGTCACGGCGGCATTGGTCGTTTTTTTTTTTTTTTTAGTTTATTTAGAAACCAAACAGTCATATAAACACATTAAAAAGGCAATACAAATGTACTGCAACTACAAATGTACAAATGTACTGCAACACAAGGCAACAAAAAGACCTAGAGGTTCATACTTATAATATTATTAATTTTTCCAAGTATACTCGTACCTATGCATTTCTTACTGAAGGCTTACGGCGCCCCCTAGCCATCCCTAAGAGGCCTAGCTCACTTATTCTTCGTATATGGCATTTATTTCAGTTTATTATTTTTCATATATTTCAAAAATAGCATATAATATTGGTAAAACGTAAATCTTAGACCAATCACGTCAAGTAACATTTCCAACCTGCGGCTTTGTTTGCATTACTACTTACTACTATATTGCGAGTATCGATGGTTTTTGCATCGAATAGCGGCCCCGAGCGGCGATTTAGCCCGGCTGCGGTCAGCCGACTGCTATTTTGCTTACCACCTACTTCTATGATCTAAAAACGGTGTCCGACTTTCTAGAAATGCGATATAGAAAGATTGATAGATGAAGAACTTTGGATCCTGGATATTATCCTATTAGCTCATTTTTGAACGAAAATCACAGTCCAAAGTAACGTGTGTTATCTTACTCAGAACTCGTATGTATAAATATCAGTCGTAAGAATAAAAATATGCAAATTATTCATGAAAATCTTGAAGTTTTCGAGCTCTGTCAAGGCGTTTTGATGTTGGATTGGTTCCATCGCCGTCGATTGTTACCAGCTTTTATTTAACTTGCCCTGTTAGTATGTATGGGTCAAATCTTGCAAGTTAAATTTGATCCACTTCCCGGTTTCCGATTGAGCTGAATTTTTGCATACATGTGTAAGTCGGGTGACATTGCAATATTATGGTACCATCGAGCTGATCTGATGATGGAGACAGGTGGTGGCCATAGGAACTCTGTGATATAAAAACGCAACCTAATTGTGTTTGGGGTTTTTAGAATTGTCTCGACGAGTATTTGTTGACTGTGGAAAGAAAAGTACAGTCAGCGATAAAAGCTTGTACCAAAAATGAAAATTTTGCCAAAAACTTGTTTTTAAATGTTCGATGTTCGTATTTGATAGAGTAACAAAATACGATTTTTTTTATTTGGAGACCTGTGTCTGTGTCAGGGTATTTTCTATCGGGTTTTTAAAGTAGGTAAGTATAAATTTTATAGCAACTCTTTTTCTTTTCGTGCTGTTCGGTTATGGAATGCTTTGCCATTAGACATTAGACGTGCTAAATCCCTTCCCGTTTTCAAAAATCTTTTGAAGACTCATTACCTTTCGCTGCCTTAACTTGCCTTTATTTATGATTGTATAATATATAATGTATGTATGTATATATGTATTTATTTTATTAGTATGTAGGTATGTATTATATTGTTTGCGTCTTCATTTTGTTGAATTATATGTATATCGGCACTACCCGTTCAATGTTGTAAGTTCATAGTTTCCTGCTACCCAAAGGTTGTCTGGAAGAGATCGCTTCTTAGCGATAAGACCGCCTGTTGTTACCTAAATTTTACGCGTTTTTTCATTTCCTGTCTATTTTTAAATGTATGGTGCACAATAAAGAATATTTACTTACTTACTTAAAACGTTCATTATCTGGAAGCATCCGCATGCATTACATTATGTCAACAACTAGAGCATGGTTCGCATCCAGCGCATCCTCCACGCCTACCTATATGCGGGCCTTAATCTTCAAGCCCCATAATTGGGTCTCACCTGCGTTCCAATAGCATATATTGCAGGCGTATGTTTTGCTCAGACAAACTAGTAAGAAAGTAAATCTATACGAGTATAAGTACATCGTACGTTGACAGTCACCAAATGAAAATAAAAAAATATATCATATATTTCCATTTCCAATTTCCATACATTATTTTAAAGTTTCGATTGGAGTTTTCTTTTAACGATTATCATATTGGGTAGGCCCCTTGGTGGTTTAAGGTGTAGGTACCATATGTAAGTAGGTAATGTAGGCCTTGCTAGAAATGTTCTTCAAGTCAAAACTACAAATTATAGCGAATATTACTTGTCGTTAGTTTTCAAATCTCTTTTGTTTCTGTGTTAGATCTCCAAGTTGAAAGCGGATAGGTTCTACCTCAATTAATTGCCTGACTTATTACCTTAATCGAATTGAAATATGTATAGGTACTAAATAAAAGCCAATATATAAATTATAGACCTTTCACCAGAGTTATTTTTTTTATATACTACGTCAGTGGCAAACAAGCATACGGCCCGCCTGATGGTAAGCAGTCTCCGTAGCCTATGTACGCCTGCAACTCCAGAGGAGCCACATGCGCGTTGCCTACCCTAACAACCCTCCCACCCCTCGTTGAGCTCTGATTCACTTGAATTTGCCGTCCTGGAACACTGAAGCAGTAACTAGCGAGTCCTCAATGCAGCGGTGTTAATGAGATGCCCGTGCCACTGCATGCGCGCGCGCAGGGCTGACGGTTACATGCGGATTTAGATATATTTTTAATATAAATACGAACAGTATTATAGATATCTCATTGTTAACCTGATTCGCCTGATATTGTCTTTCCTCTAGTTTTTATTACACACAACAAGTAACAGGCATGCCCACCGGCTTGCCTAAAATGAAATCAATATAAGATAATGACAAACTTTTATAAAGCTAAAAACTACTGTATTCTTTCTATGTTATGTACTTGTTTTGTGCAATAGTGTTTACTACTACTACTAATACTTCTACTACTACTACTACCAATACTTCTACTACTATTACTAATACTTCTACTACTACTACTAATACTTCTACTACTACTACTACCAATACTTCTACTACTATTACTAATACTTCTACTACTACTACTACCAATACTTCTACTACTACTACTTCTACTACTACTACTAATACTTCTACTACTACTACTACTACAATATCTAAAATCCATTTCATTTACCCCAGCAATACCATCAAAAAAACAAAATATGAAAGGGAATAAGACATTCTCACACAATTTTACTCGGTAAGTAAGTCCCACGGTACACTCAATAAGGCTCACTCAATAATATATATAATATACAAATACATGCCCTTACCGGGATTCGAACCCAGAACCATCGGCTTCATAGGCCGAAATTAATTTTGCTAGGTCCAATTTTGTTTTCCTGGAAGCCTAGTAAGTACAGTCAACATCAATAGTAGCGGATGAAACAACGTGCCAAAAGTATCTGACATCCCAGATAACTTTTCCAAATATAGATAAATCTATAAAATTTACATTCAAAAGTATATCTTTTACAGTCTTTATTGTTTTAGATATAAAACCATCACTATTTGTTATGTTGTCACAGAATAGATACTTGTGAGACCTTGTTTGATCCGATGCTGACTGTACATACATCGGTGGCAACATGATTCCATTTTTAAATAAATAATAATCGCCTGTAACTATCCCTGTCACGTTCTAACAAGTATGAAAGTGCGAAAGTGACAGTCGATAAAAATGGAACCATGTTGCCACCGATGTATGTGGATATTGTGGATGAATGTGTTTCACAGGACACAACCCTAACCCGACCGCCATTCGTCGAATGTGGCACACATTACCGCGTGACATACACATACTAACGCTTACCGCTTCCTTATCTTATCTTTTTTAAACATTTCAGAACCGGCCGGCAACCGTATTACCATAAACGTCTTTTTACCATTTTGGGGTAAACCGGGCTGTTTAGTGTAGACCGGAGATATATTGTTTTATGGATTAGCCTTAATAAATTTCCGTCTTTTTAATTTAGATGCTTTTAACTTGTCTAATTTATCTAAAATTAAGAAATAATCTTAATGGCTTGATATGAAACTATATGGTTAAAAGTTCTTTTTACATTTAATTTATATATTTTTAACAATATTAATTACGTGTCTATGTCTATATGTTATAAGTAAATAATTGTTTTCGGAGTTATCTATGGGATTGAATAAGATGTTATATTATCAAGTGCCAGCAAGTAGCAAATTATACATGTTAATTATTTAAAACGTCAAATGTCATTAAAGCTGCCGTCGGTCCAACGGAGACGAAGTCAAGGAACAGAAAACCGTCTAAATAATGAATGTGCAAAACAATTAAACATTCAATTGACTAACGGCATACGTGTACCACCCAAATCGCAGTAAATCCTAGCGGTTCCCAGCGCTGGGCATAAATATAACTTCAACACTGCTAACCGATCGTAAACCTTATTTCAATTACTTAAAGTCCATCGATAGTCAATTAAGAATGTTGCTATTATAATAGCCGCAAACCAAACTGAAGACCGGTGTTATATCTTTATCTCTGTCGCTCTACCTACGACCACGCAAGAGTGAATGAGAATTTCGAAAACCTCTGTCGCCAGTTTGGTTTGCAGAGTATAACACCAACGTCTTTACTACTGACTGACATATTTTTAACCTTATTTCAAAGACAATAAGGTCCACGGATGGGCAGTTGATGTGGCTTACCACCATCAGCGACACCAAACGGGCCGCGTGACAAATTCGTAATGTGCCCACTTCGACGGCCAGTGATATAGGACCCGGCCCCAGCGCACTGCGGAAAACAGCGTAGGCACTTCACATCTCGTCGGCTAAAGCTAAACGTAGGGAACTTCATTTATGAATAATATGCAAAGTAATAAAATAAAAAAAGTGTAGGCCCTTTTCGTTTCGCATGTCATATTTTTGATCCAGAATCGCGAGCTCGCGAGTTCCTGTCTCCCCTGTTTTTTTTTTCACTTTTCATTTATTGTAAGCTTTATCGATAAAACAGTCTTTCGGTCTTTTTTTAACATGATACTGTTTGGCCACACCTGGGGCCAGTAACAGCTTTAGGTGTGAGTGGGGTCAGTGTGGCGGCCCTTCAGGCCAAATATGAAATAAGTGCGAAAGAGAGAATGATAGAGTAAAAGATAGAAGTAGAGAGAAGAATAGAGGAGAGAAGGTAACAATTTATAGATAGCAAATCTATGACGCTATATAAACCTATATAAACTATGAAATATGACGAGTAATTTTATTCACAATTTAAAAGATCCTAGGACCTAATAGTGTCAATATTTTTTTACTTATAGTCTAGTGTCCCAAGATTTACGTGTAGCGAAGGGTCATATTAAGCTGGCCAGGACGAGGTGGAAGGCTAATTGTTTGGTACAGCTCAGCCGCTGATTTATGTCGTCACGCGTTTAGCTAGCTTCCGCGTTGGGTTAGGTCAGGAGTTTTTCGGGATTGTTTTATTTTATTTACCTATGAATATTTAAGAAATTAAATCCAAATAAAAACTTAAACGAAGAAAAGGCGGAAAAAAGTAAACCGTAAACATTTTATTTGCAGAGAGGTAGATACAAATACATATATGTCATATAGTTTTTAGGCTATACGGTCGTCTAGTCTAGAACTGCAATAAAACTTTTTTACCAAAAAATAAAACCGACTTCAAATATTACCAAAAGCGCCATGTACCTATAACATTTGAAGAGTTCCCTCGATTTCTCCAAGATCCCATCATCAGACCTTGGTGCCAACGGGACCATCTCGGGGTTATACCCGTTAGATTAAAAAAAAAATTGATAATCGGTTCACGATTCTCGGAGATATCTAGTAACACACATACAAAAAAAAAAACAATCGAATTGAGAACCTCCTCCTTTTTTGAAGTCGGTTAAAAAGAGAAGAGTTTTTGAAATAATGTGAGTGTTTAAATAAATATTTGGGGACACCAATCTTAAACCTCACCATACATATATTGTATCTAACCAAGTGTTGGTTTGAGGCGCCTTCTCAAGCGGTCTTCAACATTTTGCGCAAATTGTAGTTGTCAGAAACTAAACAGTGTAGGCGTTTAGTCATTATTTCGATAAATATTCATTATTTTAATCACTCCATCTGTTGCAACCTAGGCAACCTAGGGTTCAGCTATCTTAATAACCCAATCTGGGGAACGTAAATCATAACTCGAAATACCAGATTTGAGTATTATTATGGCTTTTAGTAAATTAGGTTTTGCTTATCATGTTAAGTTGTAATAGACTTCTCTATAGGTACAGAAAGCTGCAGAGTGCTGAAATAACTGACCCCCACCCCCCTTGCAGACAAGTTTTCTATGCTATCTCTGCAGCTTTCTGTACATACAGTGTTGATTTTAGAACTTACTCATTTCAGTTTTAATAATTTTAGGCATTAAACACATATCTGCAAACAATTTGAAAGACTAATAGAGGGTATCTACTATAGTTGCGTTTTATAAATTTAGTTATTTGATGAAAATATGATCTATTTTGATTAAACAAACCTATTTTGATTAAATTTAAAGACCCATGCAACATTCAAGAAAATCGAATTCCCATTTTAAATGGCCGGCAACGCACCTGCTTACGACGATGCTTGCCATCAGGCGATACGTCTGCTCATTTGCCACCTATATCATAAAATGAAACTATAGACGGTAAAGAGGCGTAAATAAGAGTACTATCTCCAGGCAGGTGTTATGTCTGGGGACCAACGCCATCTGTTACAATTTTGTGGCACGACGTTGTCAGTGACCGAGGAGGCTACAAAACTATTCCTTTAGCCGTCTTTTAACCCCGACCCGGACCCGGGTATGTCCTTAAACTACGTCCAAAAAAGCGGTATGGGCAATGTGAATGTCATCTCGCCTTGTGCGGTAGGGCACAGCACAGCAGATGTCATTCCAGATCTGGGGAAGTACCTCCACCTTACAGAAAACCGCAGCCAAATAACACTTGACCCTACTCATAGTGTTGTGTTCCTGCCGGTGAGTAAGGTTGCCAGAGCTCAACGAGGGTGCTAGTGTTAGGGTCGGCAACGCGCATGAAACTCCCCTGGAGTTGCAGGCGTACACAGGTTACGGAGACTGCTTACCATCAGGCGGGCCGTATGCTTGTTTGCCACCGATGTACTATAAAAAGGCCTGTATAGTAAATACAATTCAATTAAAATAAATACGTTTATTTCAGACACAACTGTACATATGCACAAAACATACAGGTTAAATTTAAAAATAAATAAAGAATTTATCATAACATACACATTCAAGTCGAATAAATTAAGATAACATTGAAATCAATTCTAAAATTGATAATTTAATAGGTAATTAGTAAGTTCAAATTTTGTATCAAAATTAAAAATTAAATAATTATAAATTCAAAATATGCCAAGTTAACAAATCAACCTATTGACCCATATTCTATTATCCTTAGTCACGACTCATAATAAACCCGATTAGATATCCAAGTCTTAAGTCCCCAACCCGTCTCAGGCCCCACGCAGTCTTATTCCTAGACAATTGCTTATAAAACGACGTATTTTAAACCATTTGACCGCCATAGACGTCAACTGACGCGCGCGGGTACAACCCAATAACAACCTTCGTGCATTCTGACAAGGTTCATATGACGCGCCGCGCACGATAGGCGTAGCGATCAAAAGGTTTTAGAGAACTGACGGCTGTTATGACCTTTTCGAATAAAATACAGGAGTGTTTATAAAGAACATTTTGCATGTAAAAGGACGGGTTTTTAAACTAAACTAATGTCGGTTAAGACATTCTTGAATAAAAGTTCTGTATAAAAGGATCAAACGGTAATATTGTTAATATTAGAAAGCGTTGTTTTGATTAGATATGTCTGTTGATTGATGAGATGTGACAAAAACTGTTATAGACAATAAGTTTATAAAAACCTGGATATGGTTGGACGATTTTAATTTCGACTATTAACATGATTATTTACGAGTTTTACTTGTAACAGATAAAAAAAAACATTTGCAGTTATGATTTTAGAAGTTCCTTCCCTCCTTTTTAAAACTTATACATAATAATATTATGTATATATTTTATTTGTATGATATATTGTTTTGTTTTGTGTTTATTCTTTGCTAGACTAATTTTATTGCATCTGTAACACCTACTGACATGACATCAATTTATTTAATTTCGCTACCTAAAGGTTGTCTGGAAGAGATCGTTTTTTTTAGCGTTAAGATCGCCTGTTGTTTACCTCTTCTTAATGTGCTGTATTATTTTTATTGTTTCTGTATTGAGGTGTGCAATAAAGAGTATTTGTATTGTGTATACTTAGTCTTGAACCCTACTCCATGTTTTAAGCGCGATTAAGAACACATTTTACAAAGCAATATATCAAAACTGTCAGCGCCATCTATAAAGTAATTCCAACACTAATCAACGGAATATAATTGTATGAACTGTTTAGTAACCGGGCGCGATCAATAACGCCAATATATTTACATGCGCGCGCGCAGAAATATTCGAAGTTTAAGAATCTAAACTTGATACAATATTTATTTGACACTCGCGGAGGCGTGCGTGCCTAGAATTTTTAAAACAGTCCCTTTACCCTCTCCTTACTTATTTGTAACAACCATTACCCCTTTTTTGGGGATGAATTTCGGAATGAAAGGTATACCATGTTTTACTCCAGGCAAACAAAAAATATGTGTGCCAATTTTCGCAAAAAGAATTGCGTGATTAACGAAAAAATATTCAAACAAGTAAAAGTACAGTCAGCATCAAAAATAGTAGTAGTAGTGAACTCTTTGTACAAAGAGACATTAAAAGTAACATACAATTAGTAAGAAGTACAAATGCGAACTTATCCCTTTGAGGGATCTCTTCCAGTTAAGCTTTGAGTAGATGAGAGGACAGAGTGCAGTAAAATGTACAACAAGGTACCAAAAAGACAAAAGATATCAATACATACATAATTTATAGGATAAACATGCACAGGTATTACACAAAACAGAATGTGGAAAATACACAAAATATTGGATATGAGTAAAATATAAAGCAACTATACAAAAGAAATATACTTAGGCAAATTAATCATAACTGATTAATGTGCCTAAGTATATTTATTTTTCGCTCAAGTAAGTATATATTTTTTGTCTGTTATCTGACGATAACCATATCTTCTTTAACCTCTCCTTGAGCGACGCAACTGATCGCGCGAGCGCGTCTGTGGAGATGTATTTGGAGAAGTGTTAGGGGGTGGCATATACATTTGTCACGATATTCATCACGGGTACACACATTGACAACTAAACATATTAATTTGAAAATATATATTTTCAGTGTTCGAATCGGCCTCCTAGACCCAGACCGGTTTCTATTTCTACGGCTTGATAGTCCTCTGACAACTGGTGTATTTACAGTTCAATATATATTTATGATTAGTAAATATGTCCGTTCGTAACCTATAATGTCCATTGGTTTTAAATGTCTACTGTATTACTATATCTTCCGTCTGTCGTGGTAGAGGGTCGTAACCATAACCTTGAAGAAGTAATGGTCACTGGCAAGGTAGACGGCGAAATAATTAATGACTAGGTCGCACAACATGGGGATCTGGAAAATGTTTTTACATAGGTATTTTGATGAATATTAATAATAGCATGTATGGCATTTTTTTATTTAATTATTTATGTAAACATTAGAAGCGAGACACAGATTTCGTACAGTTTTTAAATGCCACTAAATTTTATAATAATTAAAGCCCAGCAGTGGCCCAGTACCCTAGTGTCAGGCTCATATAAATATGTACATTAATAAAGATTCGAAAAAAAAAACATAATAAATAAATAAATAAATAATAAACATTTATTTCAGACAGAGCCCATACAATCTTGTTAGTTAATCTTAAAAACTAATTATTAATGGATAGGGGATTATTGAATTTTTCATAGGGGTAGCTGTAGTGATATACGACAAACTGTGTCAAAATGTTATTAATAATGTTAACATCCGGAGAGGAAAATGAGGACTACGTGTGTATGAAAAGGCGGTTTCGGGGCGGCCGTGGCCTATCCTCTTAAGGGGGCTAACGCAACATTATACATAGTTTTAATATTGATTTTTTACGCGTTAGAGGCAAAAGCCAATGCCATGCCATATACCGTAAAAAAGCTAGTAATATTGCCGAGGGATCTGATGAGCAAAATTTTAAACAGAAGTATATTTTCAGAGTAATTGAGCCATATTTTTACCCTTCTGATTTTCTGGCTACAAACGTAGTTTAGTTACGCTCTCATTTTATAACGGATAGCTAGATTGCTCTGAAACTTTGTACTTACAATAGGATCAGGTATATCTAGGGCTGTAATTAATTTACGCAGCTTCAGATACAGACACCATAGTTAAAAAAACACAGCGTATACAAAACTTGTTTTAACTCTATTTCATTTGTTTTATAAAGTGGAGCAATATAAACTAATTTCAGCCCTACATATACCTTATGTCATCATATGTGCAAAGTTTCATTATAATCCAACACGTAATTTTAAAATAAGAACGAAACTCCGTTTGTATGGGAATGGGAACATCAGGATAGTACTGAACTGATACGTTTACAAAGCAAGCAGTAATCTTCAACAGACAATCACGGCTTACTATAAACTGTGAAGTTCCAGCCCTAAATAAGGTCAGAAGCCTGTTATGTAAGGAATACTATGCAAACTACACCGAATACTAAACCACTGTCAATCGAACTACCATCTTGATTCACAAGTCATTGTGAATTCAACAGTACATTTCTACTTTACTTCTCAAACTTCCCATCTCTCCGCAAACTTCGTTGAAAAGTAAACTTTATTGTATACACGAAAGGATTGATTTTAGAAGTACATTTCCTAATGGAATGGAGTGGTTGAAAGGGTAAACAGAGCGTTTGATTGGGCTGAAGTACGGGTGTAATGCGACTAGGAATGCATTCATCGGGCTGTCTTGTACCGGTCCTGAAAATTATGGGCGGGACGAAGGACCGTTGCGTAATCTTAAAGCAACGGTCACACTAAAGTTTCAAGTATGCTTTCCTGTTTAAAAGTCTCTTTATCTATCCATCTATCTCTCAAAGAAGCGCCCAGCAGAAATAATGGGCGCTTATTATTCCCATCTGAGTTTTGCTTTCCTTGCTTGCTACCCTGTTAGAAATGTCTTCCAAAATGGTGCCGCAATTTAGAACTGTCATAATTTATTGCATTTAACTCATGGGGTATTTAAATAGATTCCCATTTGGGACCTTTTCAGCAGCCTCACGGCTTAATTACTACAGCCTCCTTATGACGTCATTAATTTTTCTTTACTTATAAATAAAATGGCTTTGGCGTAAGACATAGTTACGGAAAACGGTCGAAGTGTTATATAGTGTTCCCACAAGGGAGAGGACTACCTATTATATTTTCACCTGACACTGTTATATTATTATTACTGTAAACCCAAATTCGATAGCGCCTAATAACGCTTGCGCATTCCATGCGCGCCCTTAGTCTGCGCGTACGACGAATACCTACGTCAAATTAGACCATTTTCGGACTCGAAAGTGCTGTTATAAATCCAATTGTCTCATTGTTTCTACGAGCCAGATCGCTTTTGTATCGGCACGTTTGTTCCGCGTTACTGATAACATCTATTCGCTATTATTTATGAGCAGCTTGCAAAAACCCACATGGTCTCTAGGAAGTTATATGCGGTTCTGGTCAGTTAGAGAACCCACTGGTGGTCTTGCCAGATGATTATAAGTCACATTTTCCGGCACTTTTGGCCCTTTTCTGTGACTTTCTTCTTTCTTCCTTTCTATTTTATAATGCAAGGAAAAAAAATAGATTTTTGCGTGAAAATTGCGACTTTTCATGCAACTTAACGTAATTTATGAGTTATGAGTCAACAGCCCTGGCAATACTGTCACTGGGAATTGTTGGACTAGAAGTGGGAGTTGACGCATTAGTCTTGTGACGAATAAGTATAGGTGACTGCTTAACATACTGTTTCATTCATGAATTAATTATAAATCGGTTTGTAACATTGTAGTGGATTTCTCCAATAGTAAATTACATACGCAGCCACTGCTACGAATAATTGATACAAAACGCCATTTACATCTCAATTAATCCCAATCTCCTGCTATTAATACTTGTATTTGGGATACATAGGGATCATCAGTTGACATCAGTCCATGGACGTGTTCAGGAAAAAGTGGTGTCACTTGATAGCTCACTGGGACTGTAACAAGCTGTAAAAATTAAAAATGGGATTTTTCACAGATATTTTACGATTGCTCTTGTCTGCGAAAATTGATGTAGGTACAAAACTGATGCAAAGTAGCTGAGGTAGTAAAATCAAATACAGAACAAGCACATGTGCCTAAAAGCGAAGGCCGAAGACAGAGCTGCATGAATATAGTGCTCAAACACGGAAAAATAATACAATTTAAAGCATCTGCCCTAGTCAAGATGGAAATACATGCTGAAATCTTGCTACGTGTAGGTCGATGTTTATTCCTTGTTTTCGAAATCTAGTAAACCATCAACTTCTTTTAATTGCAGCATATCTTAGCATGCTTCCTTATCTCTTATTAATCAGAGATGCAAACCTCAATGAAATGTGTTTTTGCTGCACTCGGATGGGCGCGGAATCCCGTTGCAGTTCTATTTTCGAAACGTCGGCGCGCGGGCGACGGTCGTCAACCGCACTATTTCGAAGTTCAGTGCGCCGGCGCAAGATATGGACGATCTGGGATTTTAATAACAAAACTTGCGGAGACAGGCATATACTAGACATTATTTTATATCGATGATTGTTCGACATGTTACTCGACTCGTTATGGAGCGAGACATCGATCAATCATCGACTTAAAATAGTGAGTGACCCGTTTTAATATATCTACTAGATCAGGGGTTGATTGACGACTTACTGGTCGCATTCTGTCTGAGATTAGTTTCTTGATTTCTGCTTCAAAGAAAGTCTAATGCAAAAAATCTGAATCATTTCATTTAAAACCACATCGGTGGCTAACAAGCATACGGCCAGACTGATTGTAAGCGATCGCCGTACCTATGTACGCCTGCAAGTCCAGGGGTATTGCATGCGCGTTCTCAACACTTTAAACTCATTCCCGCATGCATCATACGAGAGTACAAAGTGGAATATCAATGGCAACAGCTTACTGTATTTGTAGCTTTTTTTTTAATACCACGGCGGTGGCAAACAAGCATACGGTAGCTAGCTTACTGTTTTGTAGCTTTCTCGATACTTGTTAATACCGCCATTGACTTGTCTTAACTACATAATCTCTCATTTCAATGTGCATTACATACAGTTGGAAACCTATTACATACTTCTTGAACATTCCTGTCTTTTTAACAAAATTTCTCATTTGATAATTTATATTCCAGATCCATTGCTTTACATTGCTACAGTAAGGCAGAAGTACTAGTGCTCGACGCTGCACTAGTCACCGACATGGGCACTTTATTTCATGGAAATATAGGTTAAATTTGAACAACGAAGATGTTTCTGTATTCGAACTTAATCCTTGTCACTTTGACATAAAGTGCCCATGTCGAATACTAGTGCAGCGTCGAGCACTAGTACTTCTACCTTACAGTTTAATGTTACTAAGTAATACGAGTATGTTCAACACACGACTCCATCATTAAGAAAACAAGAGCGCGTGTAGATAACACTGAAAAACGTTTATTGCCCAAGAATTCGGTCATCACAAGTCATAACGGGTCTACTATCTCATCACTTGCTTGCACCGCTTGCACATTTGCATACCGCTAGGATAACCGGCAGGTCACACGATAAATGCACCCGGACAAGGTCACAGGTGTGCAATTAGTCGTGTTGATTGACGGCTGCAATCTGGCTTGCATCTTGATTTAACAGGAACACTGAGCGCATGCAAATGGTGTGTGGGAGGAGCCAGAATCCACCAGCACTATTCACGGTTGTAATCTTAGGAAAGCTAATATAATAATATTATTTAAACGAAATATAACGCACTATAGGGACCACCTTTAGGTTTTTAAATGCCCATTATATAGAGCTCTTCATTTTCCCTATAATAAGTCAGACGTGGTCAATTTAAACCGGCTTAACTCAAGAGGTATATTATATAGCTGTAGACTTCCTGACTTGTACGTCAAATATAATTTCACGTTATTGCACCTTATTTCGTTGCGATAAGGCGAAAATTGTATAAATATATTTAACTGGGAGCTTCATCCATTACGTATGCTCCTGCGCACTCCATCCGACTAATTGCCGGACCTGTGACCTGCCGGTCCGGTCCCGACAGTTATCCTAGCGGTATGCTAATGTGGTCTCTCTTGACGTGCATTTACGTGTGACGCATGCAGTTTCCTGAGAAAAACACGTTTAAATTCTTACATAAATATAGCATAACAATTTTACTGTCGGTTTTGATCTATTTTCCAGCACGCGATTATTTTTAAATAAATTGCGTATCCCAGGAGCTATTTAACGACATTTGAAGTTAATGATACAATCAATAATACCTGTTAAAACATCTTACGACCACTTAGACTCCTAGTCTTGACGATGTGACTGATAACGATAATCATTTCATCTCTGTCCCATCGCTAGCTGACTGAGAAAAACCCAGCACCTCCACCATCTCGACTTAAATTTTAAAATATACTTTAACTGTATAATTTTAGAGTTGATTTTCGATTGTAGGTTTACAGTAATGTTAAGGCTTGATTTAATTGCAGGTATTAACGAACTGTTAACTAATAGTGCGTGTCAGAGTGAGGTATGGTAGAACTGATGGGAACAGGCCAGTGTTTGAGGAGAAATAGCCGAGAGCTATGGAGCTTTATCAGAACACGGGAGCCATTTGCGGGTTAGCGGTGTAATTTATATTAATTAATTATGTGCAGTTATTGTATCTAAACTGTGGTCGCTGTTTCAAATGATCTTTAATTGTAGCTTTACGAAATATACATTTAACATAACCAATCTGATTTTACCTGTAGGTTAAGTCATGCACGAGCAAAACGCTGCGTTGTCTTAAGATATTTTATGATCATTAAATATTGACAATGCAATTGATGTTAATACCATTTAGATAACCAATATTGTAACAATATTTTATATAACTTCTGGAGGTTCGTTTGTTATCATGCCAAGATTTTCGGATCTTATTCGATATACGATATTAGCATACACTTTTCATCCCATAGTTTTTTAGGGTTCCGTAGCCAAATGGCAAAAAACGGAACCCTTATAGATTCGTCATGTCCGCCTGTCTGTCCGATTATTTTCATTGTTGTTACTATTCAGTTTTTGGAATTTTTTTTTAAATTGCTGAGCCATGGGGGTTCACAATGTCTACAATTATAGGTCACTTTTTCATACTACGTCGGTGGCAACCAAGCATACGGTCCACCTGGTGGTAAGCAGTCTACGTAGCCTATGGACGCCTGCAACTCCAGAGGAGTTACGTCTCTGGCAACCTTACTCACTGGCAGGGATGACATCCGCTGTGCCCTACCACACAAAGCGAGATGACATTTACAATGCCCATACCTCTCTTTAGGGCGTAGTTTAAGGACATACCCGCGTCCAACTCGCGGGTCACTGAGCCACTAAAATACCTTCTTCGTAAATAAATCAAAGAGAAATCGTAACAAAGCATTAACCATATTTTTTCTTCTTCCACAGCCAGATACAGTCCCACAAGCCAGCATCGATATGACGACGGTTCTAGAAGTGAGCGAGGCGGACTCGGTCACCGGCCATGCACATAGCCTGGCGGTAACGGCGCCGGAACGAGTGACGTTCGTTAAAGGCACTTGTAGAGAAGAGGCGAGGTGGTGGGCTGATGTGCTGAGCGTGTATCCGAGGAGCAAGGTAAGATATTCATTTTTTTTAGTAAGTGCCATACTATTGGTCATCACTTTTTAACCGACTTCAAGATTTCAAAAGGAGGAGGTTATCAATTCGATTGTATGTTTTTTTTTTTAAGTTTGTTACTCCGTACCTCCGCCATTCCTGAGCCGATTTTGAAAATTATTTTTTTGTGTGAATTTATATATATAAAGATTGGTCCCGTTTTTGTCAAAACTCAGTTCTGATGACCCATGAGGAATCGAGGGAACTCTTCAAATGTGAAAGGCATACATATAGTGATGTTTGTATTTTATTTAACAAATCAAGCATTTACATTTAAAAAAGTGACATTTGATGAAGTGAAACTGCTGATGATGAACAGAATGGAACTCTTCAACGATGCATAGTTCACGTTTGGCGATTTGTTCTCTTTGCGTGTTTGTCAAGCAGTTAGGTTTTCAGGGCACATTTTTATATTTCTATCCTTTTAAGTTTTTTTAATAATGATCTGGTGCTTTATTTCATGCATGGTGTGAAATAATTTATCTTAAATACAGTAGAATACCCTATTGCTGATATCTTATCAGTCAACCATAGTGCAAATCTGAAATGTGTCAAGGTGGGTGCAGTGACAAAAAAAACATGTTACCTCCTTTTCTACATAATTAGGCGTAGGACGCAGTCTTTTTAATTTCTGTGTATGATATCCAAAATCAACAATAATCGTTCTTTCACCGGTCTCCCTCATTGAAGTCGGTTTTTTTTTTCTCAAAAATTATGTGTTATCGCCTCACCGCCTGCGAGCCTTTAAAAGAGTTTCGCCCTTAAGATGGTTCACCGCGAATGTCCTCGATAGTACAATGAAGACATAAGAAATGCAATAAATAATAATTTAATATTAAGAATAAAAAAACAGCGCAAAAAAGTGTATAACATGGACTTTACATATTTACATCGGTGACACTGTCGAAAAATTCGTCCATGGTGTAGCAGGCTATCTAATGATATTATTTCGATTTCATTAGAAAACGTCACGTGACTACTCTAATGTCGGCAGATAACGCGTTGAATAGTATACTACTTTATATATAGGGCTTTGGTCTATAAGTCTGAATAGACCTAGGATCTAGGTAGGGAAACAAAGTTATGCATATATCCTTGAGTAATAGTACTAGAGAAAAGACTTACCACAAGGATTTTTGTACATTAACCCGCCTGTTGCTATCTCCATTGCACGCGCATAATTATATCGCTGTCACGCTCCCACAGTGGCATTGACACAGGGCTGCAAAAGCTACTGGATAGCTTTAGAATTATTGTAAGTTATAAATGTCAAAATATTGGTATTTTATTATAACAATAATTCATAATTTACACGTAATAACTGCGGCACTACAAAGGATTGATTGTGATCAACTGGAGTATAATCTGAATTCTTTTAATTGGTGCGCCCACGGCAAACGGTCATCAACGACTCAATATGGGCACAAACAAACAGACAAAAGTCCCGGGCCGATTCTGTATTAACAATTGGATATAGTTATATTGTTTTGATACGACTTTGACCGTGTCCAATTAGCGTTAGCGACTCTGTCAGAAAATTAATGACTCACGTGTTGAAGAACAAAATTTAGATTATAATCAGAACAGGATACCCAATGTGCCCTTAAACGGATCCGGAATATTTATGTTACACCTTGTATATAGAAAATGAGCAAATTTATCACAATATTGCTTAATTCACAGTAAAATATGGAACCATAAAAAATACTCTTTTAGTTTCCAATATAAAATAAAATGTCACTGTTCGATTCCTTACATTTACTTAAAATAAACATTCCATAGCATTCCATAAAATATAAAACGGGTCTCTATTGTTTCCCATAAAGTTTTAAGTCATAATGTATTGTTTGCCCGCATTTTCGTTAGTCATAATTTGGTTTTTCTCAGAAACGCGCAACTTTTCAGGATTGCCATAAAACAAACCTAACCTAACCTAACCTATCTATAGAATAACCTGAGGAAATTCCTGAAAAGTTAACGGTTTCAGAGTTATGACTAATGATAATATGACTATCAGTACATTATGACTTACAATAATTATGTCAAACAAAGGGATCCGATATAAAACGTATACAAAACGCTAAAATATTTCAGCGTCAAGACGTCTTTAGTAGGGGGCGTTGTGCGTACAATACGATTGTCAGACTTTGACAGGCATTTCTGACCTTTGTATTGCTTAAATGCAATGGGTCCCATATATCCGACAGGTAGGGCAAAAATTGTTGTCAGAATAGGCTCCTCCGAATATGGGACGAGTAATATAGGGTACATGAGAGGGGTAGGAATTAATGTTTCTATGGCTGTGTTCTGTCGTCGTTTATCTAGTGGGCGGGGTTGTTTATTTCAGTCCGTATGATAGCCAATACATACACGCAAACTTGGTTAATTAAGTCCGTTTTTATTTGAAATTTAACTAGACTAGTGTGCAATGTAACTTGCCTTTTTAAAATTGGTTTTACTTCAATTGGTTTCAATATTATTAACTAATTAAAACTGTGGTTTCTTGCTCCAGTCATGGGATGTATGGCGCAATTAATTTTCAATTTCAAACTAACAAATAACAATGAAAAATTAAACTTAAGCAGCTCATTGGCTCTTGTTTATGGTAAAATGTTGCCAGCGATTAAAAACTGATGGTAAATACTTGTTTTAAAGGATTTGTCTCTACCATCCCATTACTGGTGCCTGTTCCATTATAGGGGTGTTTACTATAATTTATAGTTAAAAGGAACATTGCGGTGTGCGATAGGATTTATCCAGCTCTAAATACAATTCTCACAAAGTGCGTCAAAGAACGCGTACTGTACTGTAATAAAGACATATCCTTCATTTAAGTGACTTTCTAAGAACCGAGTTGCAGACAGGTTTATGTACACAATACACTGTGCTGCATTTGACGCACGTTGACTAACATTGTCTAAGATATCTTGTGATTTGTGTCGTGCGTCATCCTTTTGACTGTGTCGCTTGGTGGCGCTTTACGTCAGACGACATTGAATTGTTTCGTTAGACATATGTTTCTATGAACACAGATCTCCTGACTCTTTATGAAAAAGTGTCGCCAATTTTTTCTCAACTAAAAAAGGCTGTGGCCCGAAAAGACTGCTCGTGGTACAAGAGAATGGCAAAAATTGAAGGCGGCCTACATCTCAAAGATTGAAAAGTGCTAAGAAGAAGAAGAAGATAAAAAAGGCTGTATTCAAATTCAAACGTATAACACGAAGTGTGACCCTGCCAACGAAGCAGTAGATCCCGGATTCGAATCCTGGTAAGGGCGAATATTCGGGTGGTTTCTATGTACCCACAACACGAGCCTTATGATATTATGAGCTTACTGTGGGACTAATAATAAGTCTCTCATTGCAGACGTACAAGCCTGCAGCTATATCTCAGCTCTCAAATATAACATTAGCAACATTGTAAGTTTATGCTTAAGGCTGATGAAGTATAAGAAAACCAATTTATATGTAATTTAAATTAATCGAGTATATATTTCATTAAATGGACAATGGATGTTATATGCTGTCTCATTGTTTACTACCCGACTGAGACCGGGAGGGTGTTGGGTATTATATGGGTATGGTACGTCATATTTTCTTAGACAATTGACATACCTTATTGCCACACTCTGCAAATACCGTGCAGAGTTAGCTTGGTCCGACTTTAACGACTCTGTGTGGTTTTAAAGCGGCCTGACTGCAAGGACTAATACATAAGTGCCTTATTAACAAGTTTATATTCACGTATATTATTTATACCTAATAATAAAATACAAATTCTGACATTTGACAGATAAATAAGTCAGTCTGATCAGCCATTAAATCGTGTACGAACGGTGCGATAAGTTGAGAGGCGCCTTACGATGCAGGTTGGTTCTGCCGATCGGCTTCACCAGCAGCTGCCATCGCCGCCTCCGCTCCACGTACCCGTTGGGCAAGTATAGATTAATCTGCTGCAGGATCCCCGGGTTGTTAATACTACCATGAAGGATCTGCACCAAGCATGCGAGTGTATACCTTCTTTTTTTTAATTTTCCAAGATCCATGAAAAACATCTGTGATCAAGCTGATTTCTTCACTCGGACACTATTCGCGTTATCGTTCGCGTTTACAAGCCGTTACCCACTATTTGGACGTTTGTGTTTGTTACAAATAGATAACATTTTACAGAGGTTTGTAATTGGGTACTTGACACATGTTGAATATTATAACAAAATTTAAATAAATGGGTAGAAAATGAGCCATCTAATATAAAAAAGTGGAATTTAAAAAGACATATTGAGATGATAAAAAAATACAAGTTGGAGCCTTGTCATTCAATAGGAGTCAAAAAATATATTTTTCTTTACTTTGAAAATGCAAAAAGGAAATGGTACCATTCGATTCCTTACATTTTATTGAAAAATAAATTGTATGACAACTATACATAAACAATACATAAATAAAAAAATAAAAAAATCGTCGAGTGCGAGCGTCAGACTTTAACTCTCATTTCAGACCTTTGTGTCGCTTAAACGCCATGAGTCCTTAGTTAGTAGTTAGTGCTTCTGGGCATTTTCCGCAAATCGACAACCATTGTGCCTATTTTGCATGAAACGAGGTAGCGCTACTCTAACCACCCCAGCTCCTCCACGAAGCCTATCAAAGTTTTCAGGTTGCGCCATGAGTCGTATATAGACATTTGATCCCCAGGAAAATCAAGTTCGATTGACATTATTTACAAAAAAATTGTCAAGTAGCCAATTTTATGAATAACAAAAAAGTATTATACGGCATTGTAGCATGCCTCAAAAACTTTGTGGCACATTATCTCCCGACTTAACTCCTCTGGAATGATATTTAAACTGATACTGCCGCTGGTCGCATTAAGCTTAATTCTTTGAAGTCGCTAATTACTACTTCTAAAAGGAACGGATTACGGGTTACCGCAGAATGACAATTACTTTATAATTACGTAATATTGTTGTTAATATTATCTTTTAATCATTTTAATGTTATACAATTCATCATGAAAGAATCTTTTATTAAGATTATCCAGTTGTATCAGATGAACGCAGGAACAGAGCGTATTTTTTTTTACCCAATGGACAAGTTTTTAATTACATATCATATAATTTATTCGTTGTAAAGTCATGTACATAGTAAGTCAAGATATTATTCAATAAAAACATATCTCAAGTACAGATACAATGCGTTTAATAATTTAATTATTTATTTAATAGAATTGCATAAAAAAATCACAAATAAAATGTAGTGAATAGTGCGGTGCGTAAGCACTCATCTTCCGTGTGATTATTTTTGTGTTTTTTTTTCTACCTACTAAATTAAAGTCTACCCATCGAACACGTACCTACCAATTATTATTTTTACCAACCTTTTTTTTGTGTACTGTTATTTATAAATGGATAATTTTCTAGTACTGTAAAATAATATAGTGTAGATAATTTAAGGCGATTTTTGTAAATCTAAACATACGCATGCATGCGCTCATATCATAGTTAAATTAGTGTTAATTTCTCATGTAAGTGAACTGTAAATATTCCTATGAGAAAAACGGCCAGCGTTATGGGATCTTTGCCGCAGGCGGAGGCTTTAGAAGGGGTATTCTTTTTATAACTAATTTGTTTATTAGTATATCTTTTAATTTTAGTTTTATTTAATATTAGTTTAATTTTTAAGTAGTTTTATTTTATGGCTAGTTTAGTTTTAATTTTAGTACCTATATAAGATTGTATTAATTGTCTTCATATTGAGAAAAATAAATTTATTTAAACCGAAATAAATCCAAAATATATTAGGTATGTCACAAGTTGATACAATAATTTAATACCTATAATATATTGTCTTATTCGTAACAATATATTTATTTAAAATCGTGCAACATATTATTTAAAACTATGAATTTTACCATGTCAGTAAAAACACAAGATTCCGAGAATTAAGAACCTCCTTTATATTTTAAAGTCTTAAGAGTTCTTCAAGAAAAATTAAAGAGAAGAGGCTGTTGGTGCTTTAAATGTGCGAAATCTGCAATTCAAATGACTGGCCATTTCACATAAACACGTAGTTAGAGCGTCATTATGTAAAAAGCATAATAAGTAATTTTCCTATGGAAAAGCTCATTATTTAGCACTTGGGTAATAGGGGCAATAAATTGAAACGTTCATAGAGCGACAGCCTAATACGAGTGCGCGCGCGCAGGCCCGCTAGCATGCTTCGGGGAAGTACTTTAGATGCACTGAAAGAAATGTTTGTATAACAGTAATAATAGTTATTTTCACCACACCAACTGTTGGTGTGGTGAAAAATTATCTGTTTCACTTGGAGGCAAAGTTTGTTTAATCCTCGTGCCTTGAAACCCTCGCAACGCTCAAGATTCCATTTCTCGAACCACTAGCTATGCTCGTGGTTCAATTTTGGAATCTCCTATTGTTTTACAAGGGGGCAAAGTTGTTTAACCGCTTGTGCTAATATTGATACCGTAGTAAGCAAAAGATTCCAAAATTGAACCATGAGCGTAGCGAGTATTTTGAAAAATGGAATCTCGAGCGTTGCGAGGGTTTCGAGACACGAGGGTTAAACAAATTTTGCCACCGAGTGAAAAACAACATCTTTCACCAATCTAACGCCAGTAAAATGACTCCGAGTAGTCAGAGTCAAATCCAAACGAACGTTATTAAATATGTATCATTCAAAATCATGATTTAAAAGTGAATTCTACTCGTACCAACGAAAACAACTGGAATCTTACATCTAATTACTTTGTCACTCTTGTGGATAAAATGCAAGTTTCTCATTAGTTTTTGAACAATAAAGAG